>NW_011367963.1:218170-354027 GCF_000735185.1 Notothenia coriiceps | reverse complement strand
CGTTACGTTACGTTACGTTACTTACGTTACTTACTTACGTTACGTTACGTTAACTTACGTAACGTTACTACGTTACGTACTTACGTACGTACTACTACTACTACTACTACTTACTACTACTACTACTACTACTACTACACACACACACACACACACACACACACACACACACACACACACACACACACACACACACACACACACACACACACAATTACTAAAGGGTCTCTGGACATTTATGAGGCATTTATACAACATCCATCATAACAACCATGAACAATGTGTTTCCCTGAAGCTTTAAAACTCCCCTGGTGCAGCATTTCATGACATTCATCATTCTCCCATCAACTAATGAATTACCACAATCACTTTAGCCATGATGAAGGATACTTCAGATTAAGTGTAGATAATTGATTCAACAGAGATGGACAGTAGGATCAAGAGTGGTGATATTTAACTTTATCCCAATCTCAATGCAAACACTCTGTCTGACATGTTTAATCACAAATCTCTTAAATTTGGTCTCACTCAATCCTTACGGAGTCATCCCTTAATCCACTCATCTGCTTCCCTCAGTATGTGGGGGGTTGGAGAGAAAAGGGGAAAAGGCTGTGCAGCAGACGCGATGATGTCAGGATTTAAACATGGATTTCTTTAAGTACACCTTCAAAGTCAGATTTTCCCACTCTGCCCCTCGGAGGGAAGACAAACAACACATGATCAGGGATTCTGTTCCTCTTGCTACTGTATGTTTCCTACAGCCGTAGCAATTTCACACTGCTTGAGCTGGTGCCTCTTATTACATGGAGAGCAATTTAATTGGCTGTTCTTTCCCCCCCGTTGTGATTCTTCAAGGAGAGTGTCTATGGAAACTGTGTTTTTGCTATTAAGTCCCACAGAGACAGCCTTATTTGTGTCTTTGGCCAAAATTTGCCAACTCCAATTGAAGAGAATGGGGATGCCCAGGAGACATTAGTCAGTCCACTGGTAGCAAAGTGAAACTGAAAGCCTGGTTAAACAGGACTGGGTGAGATGAAGGCACATTAGCTTTCATTCTGCATACAAATAATATCATTATCAAGCAACATATAAATGGCCATGTATTAAAATAATGGAAAAACAAAAACATATGGGGTATCCATTACATTTCTACACATATTTGTAATCTGCAGAGTACACATGTATAAAAATAGTGTTGTTTTCTCCACACACGCACTGGACACCTAATGGATCCAAGAGATGGACAATATGGCATATCTGTAATAATATGCTTTCATTCTCCATTACTGCCAAAGAGCACCACTGATCAGATGGTTTCGAAAATCCACTTTGACCTATGCTAAAAATAACCAAGGGCTGCTTCAGGGATGTACGATGTGTACAATATACAAGCAGCAAGAGAACACCGTAACAGTACTTGATAAGACAGCTAAGAAGGGAAATTAATTAAATACAGATAAAATAAATCTAATGGGAACTGCCACTGATCTGGAATCTGAGGATATGGGACTATGGGAAAATAAAGCGAAGCACGGAGAAAGAGATTAGATGGAGATTAAATAAAAGAATGGATGGATTGACTTTCAAAGATGTTCAAACCAGATGAGGAGACAGGATAGAAGGAAAGGCAAAGTTAATATGAGATACTGGGATTTATTTCATGTTTCTTCACTGCTTAGTCACAACTGTTCTTCTTTTGCAAAGCTCAGAGATAATTTCCAAAAAGTAATCCTGCAGCCTACAACTTTAATCCTGCGGATATGATAAGGTTCCTGACATGCCATGAACTTATCACAACCATTTTTTAAAAGATCTGAAATGTGTGGATGAGTCAAGCTAAAAAAGATTATTAACATATTGTATTTGGGATTCTATGTCACCATTTTGATCTTTCTTTTTTCTAAAAAAGTGTTTCAATTCAACTTCAACCAACTTCCATTAAAGCGTTGAGTCATCATCGCAAACCCACATGAAGTAAGTGAGTTTTAAATGGGGTGCAAACATTTTGGTATTATTATAATGAAAACTGAAGCTTTATATTGAACACATTCAAGTGAAAATGAAAGAATAATGCAGGTTTATAAGAAAAAGTCAGCTAAAAATACAATCTTATGTTAAAATCATAATCCATTGCAGCATGCAGTGAGGCAATAAACTGTGAAAATAACCCCAGTCCAGGCAACTTAGCAGTAATCAATTGGTTGCACAGTGACTAAAGCGATTCAGGGATGAGATGGGATTCACAATAATGGCAAACAAAAAGCAAAACAGACCATGAGAGGGTATTGTTATCTGAAGATGACTGCTATCTGCAGGGAGACAGCTACTTTGGCTTCGCCAGCGCTCATTGTGTGGCGTCTTTGAAACGCACAAAAGCCTGTTACACAACGTTCATTCTGTTTCATCGCTCACACAAAGGATGACTGACATTATGTGAGATAGTTTCTTAAGATCCAATGAGGGTGATTATTCAGTTTGCATCCAGAACAGTGGGAGTACCACCAGAAAGTAAGCAATATTATCAGTACATTGATAATAATAGCTTAACAAATGATGAGCACCTATTGTGTTGTCACCTTGCATTTTGAGCTTTGCTATTTCAGTAGCTCCATACTGAAAGAAACACAATCCTTGGTCAACATAGTAACAGTTTTATCTTTCTAATGTTAGGATCTGCAAACTGCCAAGCGTTCAATCAATAGCAGATGTTTAGGATTTATTATCTGATGCTTTTTTCTTTTTAAGAATCTTATCATGTTTTTCCTTTACATACCTAGTTGTTTGTATACTTCCACTAACATACCCAGTTGCAGTAAAGTGTGTGTCCGTGACTGGAAGAAGCAGAAAGAAGCACTTAGCTGTTTCCCCTCTGCCCTTATCAGATCCCTCTGCCCGGTCACTGCTCTACATCTGTACCAGATCTGGAAATATTGATTGGGTAATAATTCAATTGTCCATCCCAGCTTGATATGGATTAATAATTGCCCACTAATGCCCTCCTGACATTTTGCTGTATTGACTCGATACTGTTTGCAGCAGTGCGCCGATAATTATGACGCTTGGCATTCTTCATTTTGTCCCTAATGAGACCAATTCACTCGACTTTTGCCTAAGAATTGGAAACGGAGGATAGATTTCTTCTTAGTAGTCATTATTCAATACTTTGGGGCTTATCACTGAGATATTTACATGTCCTACAGAAGCATTTCTTTTCTTACATTCATCATATTTTGATTTGTAATAAGTGCTTTGTCAAGAGAAAGATAAACTGTCATACTATTGGTCCACATCACGGACATCTCGGGACAAACACTATAAATACTGAGGAGAGAAGGTGGTACGGGCATGGCGCCACATCACTGCTCTGACTTCCTCACTGCCATCTGTGAGTGTTCCTCCTCTGGCACTCTCACAAAGGCCTTTTGTGCTTTTCCCTCCTTTGTCCCTGTTTGCTGGGTTTAATTAGGTTACTTACTTGAGCCTCACCTCCCAGTGTTTCATTACAGTGGGTATTGCAGATAGGGCTTCACACAGGACAGGGTCAGATAAAAAGTTAGGACAAAAGATGATAAATGTCGCGAGCGGGGACGGGAATGCAATCTGGCCGCGGCGATGCAGAGATGCTCTAATGGCTTCCCAGCAAGAAGGGGGAAGGCAGAGTAGAGATGGCAATGTGATAAATGGAGCCGGGATGGCGGTAAGGACTGTAGGCAAGACAAAGAAAAAGAAAGAGGCATGGAAGGAGGGAAAAACGAAGATGACCACAAAATGGAATCTAATTAATCTGGACTTGGTTCTCCCTCCTGACAAATTCAGTGCAGGGAGAAGAAGAAGAAGGGGAAGGGAAATTGTTTTTTAGGGACGTGTTTGGCTCCCTTTCCTCCCGGGTTGAAAAGGCAAAGGGACGTATGAGTTTTGACAATAGCCCTGCACCTGTGGAATGATTTATGACATCGGAATCGCCTTACATGCTGCAGAGGGAAATATCTGTGCCAAAAACACTAAAGGGAACCCTGCCATAAACATAAACGTGTTATATGTATCAGTGCAACACACAAATGTAGGTTTTAAATCAATAATCATTACGGGGAAAGGACCTGTCTAAGATAACAAATACAAAACGGTCAGGAAAAAAAGAGCATAAGAGCAGAACAGGCAGTGTCCATGCTTTTTGGAAATATTAATACAGTATATTGTTAAGTGTTTATATAACTGTTTGTGGAACTTTCCACATTGTCACACTGTAACAAGCTTCCTCCCCATCAGTTTGACCTTCTTCCAGTGGGAAAATCAGTCTCTTTGCGTTTGCTTTAAGTGCTTAAGTGTGCTAGATTTCCCTGAATATTGATGAAGTTAACCATCATGCCGACTTCCAGCTGACTATTTAACCTTTAATCTATGCTAGAGAATGGATGGAGCCATTACTAACTGAGGACTGAAGTACCTTGTGGCATTTTGTGACAATATTATTGGCCTTTTCCTCTCTTGATCTTCCTCAGAGTTTCACTACTCCACATTAAAACAGGCACAGCCACTTCTCACAGTTGTGCTTTTTTATAATAATTCAGTGAAAAGGGCACGGGTTGAATTGGGCCGGGGCTGTCCGTGGCTCAGCCCGAGCACAATGCCCTGACGTCATCACCTTCGCACATTTTTAACCATGTATGCTTGTAAAAGGGCATTCACAATACATAGGCCTTTTACTGGGAAATGAGCCGATTTATGATATGCTGCATTGTCTATACAGTACATCTATGTATATACAGTTATTGCACAGAAAACCCATTCACTCATCCAGTTGGCTGGAGCCCATCACTGCTGGCAAACATGTGCACTCGCTTTGTGTACCCTCTCTGTCAAGTGAGTCAGTTTGTCAAAGTGTGAAAAGGACGTAGAAGAAACTCCATCAATCCAAAGATCACATCTCCAGCCCCTGACAGTCTTTAGAAAGCTTCCGCTATTTTCAATCAGCCTCTTAGAAACTATGAAACCCACTTATTTAAATTCACTAATAGATATACATTAGGAGAAATATCATTAACTCACATTCTTTTACACGCTTTGAAAGATTTCCAAAGATGTGCGTTTCATTTATTTCCTCACATCTGAGATGACACAACCATCTTCAAGGTTGAATTGATCTTGGCTTGAAACCATACAAAAACATGGCTTTATATATTTCAAAAAAAGTTAATTTGGACAAATATACTGAGACCTTACTCCTATAGAACTTTCCAAGCTGAGAGCTAAGACATGACAAATAAAAAGAAAATCAACACATATAAAAATAAAAACTCAATGGTAATGATTATGAATGCACCTTAAAACTTTGGCTCTAAAGCAGAGCGTGTTGTAACTCACTGACACACATGCACACACGTCTACACACCTCCTGATGAATCATCCACACACATCAAGAAGGGGTCTTTCAAAAAGTGATCTGAAGCTCTTCATTTCACCAGATTACTTTTAATTATGTCCCCTGAGGGTAGTTGTTTTTACTCCTGGGGTGACATTGCTCTGTTTGCTTCCGAGGGAAAACACCCATCCGCTAGTCTGACCCTGACACCCCCGCCCTCATTTGTTTCCCATCTGTAGCTCTTCAAAGACACACACACACACACAACCACACGAGCTGAAGCTTTTTCTTCAGGGGTTTGCAATTAAGAATTCAAAGACCTCGAGTTAGATCTACTCCATGTGGTTTGGTTGGAGACATATTAATAATGTGTAGCTGACAAAAACAAGCCACTAATACACAGCTATCCTTTACCCGATCCCGTGGTGTCACATATTGATGTAAACACACTCATTAAAAGTGTAATCAAAAGAGTAACATTAAGAGTACCGGTAATCATTTAAATGGTATTAATTTGGATAATTATTTGACATTTGAGTTGCATACTGTAAGCTTATAGGCAATATTTTGACCCAAAAAATATTTTCATTTTTAAAACCTTTTGGCTTTTATTACACTTTGACTTCATCAAATTAACCATGGAGCCAATAAGTTGACAATTCAAGCTGTAAGCACAGACATACATATTTTCTCTCCTTTATGTGCAATACTCTTCCTTCACTGCTACACAAAGCATGCTCTGTGAAAGGTCACTTTGGTCTTTGAGTGAATGTTTGTGGTGCTTCCACTGCACATTTGGTGTTTACATGATGCAGATTTCACAAACATTTAATTATATTTGTAGTTCAATATTGCATATTTTCATAATTTTCATTTCCAAGATTTGTGAAATAGCCCCTGAACCTTACAAAACAAATTTAGCACCAAACATAAATGTAGGCTAATAATTAAAACCACGTGTCCAGCATATCAACACCTCTAAGGATGAGTTTGGGTTTCATTTGGAAAAAAACAACAACTCAGCAATATAGTCATTTTCTTTGGGATAAATAAAGTTGTATGTACTAAATGGAAATATAGGAAGGCCTGCAAGTCATTGAAGGTAAAGATCACAATTCTCATTTCTCCTTATTTTAGACTTTGGATGGGAACATCTGTTTTCATTTAGATATTGCTAGCAACCTGTTAGTATTACTAGCAACATTTTATTTTAGTTCAATCATGTTGATGGTTAGACGCAGGGCAGACTTGGAAACATTTTAATTAGGAGGCCAATTTCTTATTTGTTTCCAGAAAGCTCATTTAAGCTGTACACTTATTGCAGGAAATGTGTGCTGCTGAGAGGAAGCCAGTTGTCATCCAGCAGGATTTCTGGAGCATGAGCTAGTTTGCCTGTAAGCGCTTGAGAAAACACAGTGCGGGAAATGTGTCACTTCTTATGGCCTGACAACTGGCATCCATCGGAAATGGCTTGGCACAACTTATCCATAAAATTACAGTCTGTTTAAATATACAATGTTGAATCCCTGGAATGATTTTCTTCATAATCCATCTCTGCTCCTACAGAGACAAATATGAGGCAAGCTTTTCCGCTCCGTGGTTGAGGGCAGAGACAATTATGTGAAGTTTATGCTGTAAAGAAATAGGACAGGCCTAGGCATAGTGTTATTATCTCCCGAATACAGCCAGTCAAATATGTTGCTCTTTTGATTTCCATTCCACTTTTCCCATCCGTATCTTCTGATTCCTGCTTCATGTTAGCCAGCTGCTTTGTAGATTATCATCTGCACGTGCTGTCATGCTGACATTATCCAATGTATCTTACATAGGATTTACATGACATGTGTGGTGGGAGCATCAGCATCATATGCTCCATTATCTACACATGTGATTACATTGGCAGTAACTGACATGGCCAAAGAATGTTATCACTTTTGCAATTTTTTACATCTTTTCAAGTCAGTGCAGTCCCAGCATGATAACTATTGGCCATTTTGTTGCAGCGCTGCAATTTAATGAATCTTTCCATTGCCTGGTGGATAACAGAATGAACGAATGGCTTTCTGGGTTAGTGGCTGCCACTGCCTATCCTATCAGATAATTAACTTTTTGCAAATAGACTGCCCTGACTACCAAACAGAGTGAGCCTGCACAATTAGAATTACTTATCTGTGTTCTCTCTTTTTCCCAGACGTTGGAGGAAAAACAAACAACAAGACAAACAAATCCAAATTTCATACCTTTTGCTCGACTGTTTCTTCCTCTAATGGTCACACACAAAAGAGATGTGTGCATTCACAGCCACATTAACCAGTAATGAGTGAGGGGACATGTCATATTGAAAAGCCTCTGTATTATTTTAGCCTTTTCGTTTGACTACCTCAGTCCAGATGTTCAGAATTTCCTACAGGAGGGTCGAGTGTTTTCCACTCCGCCCCCCCTTCTCTCTCTCGCGGATGGTGTCGTGCCAACAGTGTCGCAATTCAATATTTATATGTTTCCTTCTGTTTGGTTTGCACCGCAAAGGGAGGCGGGCTTTCATGTGTCTGATTTGCCACAGCAGCAATTCAGTCCCCGCTTTAAAGCGTTGGGGGCTGTTTGAACAAAGCCATCTGTTTGAGGGGGCCGTTTTATTAAGTGACAAACTGGATTCATCTACCTCGCTAATGTGTCCCACGGGAGACGGCTGTAGCGTATTCGTGTGTGTGTGGTAGGGACACACACCCAGGTAGAGGGGCTAGGTTTTCCTCTGCAAACATTGTTATATTCCACAGAAGAGACCACTGTCATGTCGAAGGATTTTCCCTTTATGAATTTAGACTGATAAATGAATAAAAAAGCCTTTCAATTTCCATCTTATCCCATGAAACACACACTCACAAGCTTGGCACTGTTCCATAAATAACCCTTTATATTTATTTAATGGAACCTTCCAGAATACTCCATTGTCCCACATCCTCCAATTTATTAATGCCCATTTGCAGTGTTCGCCCCATCCAGCGACCCATGAGAGTGTCGGTGTAGAATAAGTTGTGCACCCCCCTCCCGCTCCCGTCTTGTCAGAGAGTCTGTCAGAGCATTGAATGTGGGACACGAGCATTAGCTATTCCTTTTGAAGCTGTTACTGTTGTCTGTGCACTAAGTGCCCTGACTCTTACAGAGCTGTAGCCAGAAGCCTCTCACAGCACCGAGCAACAGACACTTACTGGGTTGAAAAAGTCCCAGTGGAGTAAGGGTCCTGCAACCTTAGTCAGTGGGCTGAATATTTGGCATGGGAATATGTTGTGTATGATTATGCATGCTGTAGTTTCCGTGTTGTGTTGATATGTGATGATACGCAGTTATTTATTCACATGAGACTCTCCGAGGCTTATGAGCCAAACAAGAGAGCGTGACCCTCTCTCAGAAAAGACCTGGAGCCCCAGTATCCACGTGCTGCCTCAATATTAATGTGTCCTTAAGCTGCATTCTGGTTTGTTCTATTGAATTAGTTTTACATAATGACTGTTATGAATTTTGCTTAGAGAGCACATTTAAGCAGTTGGGAATGAGGGGGGGGGGGCAGTGCAGGAGAAGACTTGTATTATGAACTTCATTATGTGTGACAAGCAGCACAATATTGATGGAAGAGCGGGTCCCCATCATTGCACCGCGTTAAAACCTCAGCAGTGAATTAATGTACTATTCTTGATCCAGTAATTAACAATCATTCGGAGGCCATATCCTCTTTCAAGTAATCACTAATTGCAATAAGAATTTCAGTTTCCATTTAAGGCCAGATTACCAATGAGCATGCTATGCAAATCAGCCAACAGTTCTAATTAAGCTCCAATTCCTTTTCTGTCTTTCTGCTTTGTGAGCACATACAATGTGGAGTTTGTTTCCTCAGCATTACAAAAGACACATTTTTTTTATCATAATGCTGCAGATAGAAAGCTGTGTGCTTCCCCAAGAAAATGGTTTGTGCTGGTGTTTGTTCCATTCATTAGTATGTGTGGTTTATCTCCACTCTCTTTTTGTTTGTCTGTTTTCTGTTTGGCACCGGGTCAGATGTTTCTCAACACTGTATAGATAGTTAATTAATCCATAGAGAGGGCGTTGCTTTATAAACAACTGCATTCACAACCCCCAGCAAACACACCCTTCTTCATTGAAATACTCTGATAATGATATTGCTGCGATGGACTTCCAGAATACTTAAAGGATTACATAAAGTGCATATACTATTTGCTTACCCTCTTCCAACGCTAGCCTCCCCTTTGAGTCCAGTTTGTCCCACTTGCTACCATAGTGACAATTCATCAATATCACAGAAGAGAAATGCTGCGGCTTAAAGATGTCGAATGAGGTTAATGGCCTCTTTAAACACTCCTTTCTTCATACAGTTTGTGCAAAATGGAGCAGGGTATTTGCAGACTTCCACCCAATGTGTAGGGATTAATTATCGCCCTCCACAACTCCACCTCACCCTGCAAGTTAAAGATTCAGAGAGGAAATGGCCCTTTTCATGCAAATGAAATTGAATATGTCAGTCAGTATAATTGTGGAAACCGAGCCGCCTTAGACCGCTGTCTATGCCGAATAGAGGTTCAAACTGAAAGTGGGTTCATTAATGTTCTCTTCTCCACTCTTTGATACATGCTTTTTAATGGCTTGGCAGATCAAACTTTAGTCTATAGTGGAGCTCTGATGACTTGAAATGTTTTTGCCATTATGAATGAATCTCTGATGTGTTTCAGAACAGTCGTTGAATGCAATGTTTGGCTGATGTGAGCTAAGCCAATATCAAACAAACTTGTAATGAATGCAGAGCCGATAGACTCTTTGAACCCAAATATCCTCTTAGTTCAGCATGACGATAGAAAGATATCAAATCATTAGTCTCACTTCCACAGTCAACTTAATCTTATAGTTTGTCCCTGCAACAGGTACTGTAAGTTCACCAGAATTGGGCCTCTTTAAAAATATACTTTTCATCGAGAAGGCCATTTATATGTGCATGTCTTAACATCTGGAAATCAGAAATTATTCTGCAAGTAAACTTTTCTGGTAAACCTTTGCATATTAAAGAGTTTGATCCTAGAGTTGTTGTTGAACATATTTTTGTGATATTCAAGAGACACATCGTCAGCTTGAACTTTGGAAAAGAGGTGCCCCAGTGTTCAAGCATCACTCAATGATCAGACTCAAAAGGGGTGAAAAATAATACAAAGGGACAGGATTAAGTAATAGTTACATGCATAACATTTAATGTTCTATGTATGTGCTGCTTACATTATTTAAGGCTTCCAATATAAATGTATGTTTTTCCATTCAGATAATACTGAACATGTATATACTTCTACACCAGTGCACCCACTCAGCCCTCGGGACATGTTTGTTCTTAACAGTGCAGTGCAGGCAGCCACCAAATTATCAGCAAGGTGTTGATTGATGAAAAGTATAATAGCATCATAGTTGATGTTATGCAGCAAATGTGCAAAAGATTATACTGACTTCAGGGTAACGGGGCCATGTCACTGACCTTTGAGACACGCTTTACCCATCTAATTTGTTTAGGACGGCTTAGTGCTGGATTAACGGGTAGCTAACCCTGGTATCAATTCATGGTTACCTCTCAAAGGAGAGGCAGCAGCAGTAAGAGCAGCTTCTTTCAAAAGAGACAATTTGAAAAGGCGAAACAGTGTGCACGCACTGTACTAATTAAATTATTTTGTATTAGAGTAACATGATTGCAGATAAATCTTTCCCCTATCTTATTACAGAAGCTTTTGTGTTGTAATGGCTTCGGTGATTTTCCAACAAGACCATTAAAAAATCAGAGGTTTCTTCACAGTGCGTGGTTGTGCACAGCGTTTGTTCATAGAGCATATCGCTGTTGATCGCTGTCAAGGTTGTAGTTGCGGCATTATTCTGAGAAAACACAGGTTTCAATCAGCTTCTGTCTACCTGGAGCCATACATGAGTCTACCAAAATGGATGTTTGTCAGCGGCACAACTAAAATGGGGGTATGGTGCTATCAGCAGCCATGTCTGTGAAAACACCATTACCTCCATGTCACGCCTCAATCACTCCCCATTGTGCAATGACTCCCTCCCCTCACCTCCAGGGCTGATCTCCCGTACATGTCCTCGCAGTCTATCATAGCCGGCGTAGGGAGACGCAGCGAGCCATAATGAATGGCCCCGGAGCGAAAGCAGCCCCAATAGCATATCAATTACCCATCAGCACCCTCTTGGCTGGGCGCCAGCGTGCGCCACACCCCGGCAAACTCAATGAGATAAGGTGCAGACGCAGGTATAATGGTGCTTTTTGCCATGTACAAATTACACGGTGTCAACTCTGCGTCCCACCTGTTGGATCTGTCAGCCGCTGAATGAGAGGGAGTCTCTGAGAGGTGTGTGTGTGTGTGTTTGATAATGTGTGTGTGCATAGCATGAAGCAATCAGGTGGTTCCCCAGATTAATTTGCCCGGTGGAAGCCAAGCTGCTTGCCTGTTTATCTGTTCACCCCTTTTGATCGCTGACCACACACTTATGTCACCTCTCCATGAATCCTGCAGGTTAATGTGCCCCTCTCTGCTGGGAGGGGAAATCAGTCTGCACACCGGCAGCGAACAAGCACAATCACACATTTTCACACTCACAGATGAGGTGATTCAGATGGTTGGCATTACTGCAGCTGTGTGGCCACTAATGGCCTGCTCAAGTGATTGATAAAAGGCAAACAGTTGCTCCGCAGGGGGACAGATGGAGCCACACCTCCCACCGAAGCTGCCACTCGAGCCGCAGAGGGGAATACGAGGGGGGTCTGACTTAGCACTATGAATTTGCTATTGAAATGAGCCTTGATCGTAATGATAAAGCTGGAATGTAAATCTCAAAATATCATCAGAGAGAGAGACGGGTTCCTTTGATTACCAATCACTTTCATGTGTTTGTAATTGGTTGCTAGTTCATGACCAGAAACTGATTTGCATGGAGGGGAAAAAAAACGAAACAGAACTTCCAAATTGTGAATAGTTGACAAGGTTGACACACAGTCATTCTTAAAATCAAGAGTTGCAGCTCTCTTCAGGGCTCACAAATCAGATCCAACTGAATTCTACATTGTTGTGAAACCTCCAGAGTAGATGGGAACGTCCGTGTTCACACAAAGCCAACACTGTTCCCACGCTGCTATTCTTTCACCTCAACTCCCCTGCATTTAGCATTTTTATCCTCATTGCCTTTACACTTGACTTGTTGTGCTGAATTGAGGGACCAATTAGGAGAACAGAACATGCACATTACCGATCAGAGCGTTACAATCAACTTATCAGGTGCGTGTCTCCTTTGTGTGTGGCCCAACCCTCGTTCCGAGTGATGAGTTTCTACAGATCAGTGTTGTGTGCTACTGAACCAGTACACGTGCTTCTGTTCCTCTGCAACAGTTTGGAAAAAGAAAAGGCTTTGTTATACGAAACCCTGACCGACCACGTGATTTATGTCCGATGAAAAAGCATTTATGATGTTACAAAAAATGACACAGTCCACGGACAATCATCTTTTCATACAAATGATAACAAAGCAAAATTAATTCAAACACATCATTACATATGAAAAATAACAGCTAAACATATATTGTAAAGCTTTCTTAGTGTGCTGAACAAAATCATTTATATCTGAACAGCTTATAACCCCATGATGACCAATATCATATGTATTACCATCACAGAGGGTGAGATGTGCAAAATGATGTGCCACACGTTATTACAAATGTACATTTTCTTCAACTGAAAAAAATGTTTGCCCTTTTATCCAATAATTCCCCTAAAGTCTCAGTTATCCTGGAGAGGAGATTTCTGAGTTACATAGAAATACTCCCAGAGTGGAAATAAAATGAATACTGATCTAAACCCCTGATCATCTGTTTCCAAAATAAAGTCTGTACAATCTCTGTGACTGACCTCCAAACACAATCCTCTTCACCGCCACATGCTGAAACCTGAAATCTTGTTACTTTATGTCTTGATAAGAGAGATACATGGCTCTGTCTGAAATGCTAGCATGCTCACTCACTATTATGTCTTTCTGTTTCTGTCTCTGCAGCACCACCAAAGTTTTTAAGAACCCCCAATGACCAAACAGGCGTGCAAGGAGGCGTGGCATCCTTCATCTGCCAAGCGTCCGGAGATCCACGGCCGAAGATTGTGTGGAACAAGAAGGGGAAGAAAGTCAGCAACCAGAGATTTGAGGTATTAGGTCTATTGTTCTGATGTAAAATGCTCGACAAATGAGAATGCTTCAGCACTGCTCCTGGCTGTGCTCGCACATTATCCATAGCGCAAAGCTTGCTTTCGCCCCGACTTGCCACCACGCATTAGCAGACTCTGATTACCATGCTGGCCAGGCGTTTAAACATGCATGACTTTTAATTAACAAGTATACAAAATATCTGGGGACATATTTGTAATTAAATGAAAGACAAGAAAAGAGCAATTGGACAGAAAAAACCAACTTGTGGTGTGACCCAGATACCTACATTAGCATCACGCCACATTTGCCAGCTTTATGTAAAGTGAAAGTAGCGCTTTCACTTCGAGATGTCCTTTTGCTTTGTGGAATCCTTATCTTAATGCATGTCCTACCCTACCCATTTTGGCTGAAGCTTTGATTTCTGGTCAGCTTTAATCTGCACTTGGGCTCAATACCCATGAGAAATAACACATCATCGCAGAGCACTGATAAGATTTCTATTAATTTCTGTGTCAGTCCTCGGGACTATCATGGTGTCACTTTTGTTCCCCCTCTGCTGTAGATGCCATTATGTGCTTGCTTCTGCACAGCAGCAATGGCTTAACAAAGCTTTGAGGCCTCTTCCCGCATCTTCTCTGCGTCTCTGCCCACAGAAATCTAATCTTATCAGAGTTCATAGCGTCTTCATAGCACGTAGAGCTGAATGCTAACACGCTTGTTTCATTCTCTCATTGCCTCACAGTGCTTGCCGGCTGCCGCCATTTCATGACTACCACCTCATCTTCTAACAAAAATCCATTTCCTTTTGAAAGTCTCACAACTTCCTTTCTAATTCTGCTGTTTTAAATAAGAAAGGAGGATGTTCTTTACCATCACTTGCTGTCAGCTTGAATGCAAACACCGCTATAGCTTGGCCAATCAAATGTTGAAATGTATTGTTGAATAAAACATGCAGATATTTGGTGAACTGTAGAACTGTTGGTAGGCCTCTGTGCGTGTGTGTGTGTGTGTGTGTGTGTGTGTGTGCGCGCGCGCGCGTGCGTATGTGCGTGCGTGCGTGTGTGTGTGAGAGAGAGAAGTGGAGGTATTAGGCCTATCTGTATTGAAATCGACCTATATGCTTAAAAATAAAAATTGAGTCATGACACAGGGCTTTCTAAATCAGTGAGTATACATGTAGCATGCACAAATAGCTGAATAAGCTACAACAAACACCTGTTTGTAAACATTTTATGTGTCGTTCGTCCAAAACAGTCGGTCCTGTCTTTTGTACCACTATCTCACCTTA
The DNA here is from genome assembly GCF_000735185.1 of Notothenia coriiceps. Lineage (NCBI taxonomy): Eukaryota > Metazoa > Chordata > Actinopteri > Perciformes > Nototheniidae > Notothenia > Notothenia coriiceps. The sequence goes on along the minus strand of NW_011367963.1, from coordinate 339,142 downwards.
GGGCTGGGCGATTAAATTATCAATTATGATTTTGGCAAAATGTTAAGTTAATGTTGCAGATAAAAAGACTATTGTGCCGCAATCAATTTCAAAATGATGTTCTAGTTCCATCTTTTGTTATAGGTCCAGCACACCCCTTTATTTTATGGCGGTGCACTTCTGCGTTTGTGTCGGCAAAGACCTGTCTTGTAACACAGACCTTGTCTTGTTAAATTGTTTTATTGTGGGTGTGACGTGTTTGCCATGTCATCGCCGTTAATATAGATACAAGCAATACGGAGAGATCTAGCCTCTTAGTGTTCCTGTCAAAGTGCACCAGATTTAAGGATGTAAAAGTCTCCTTAGTCAATAAGATATCCATTTGAATAACTGTGGTGTTAGAATATATAGAATATAATGTTAATATTAATTATTGCCATAATCGAGCAGCCCTATCTCACCTCATGGTACAACTGTCCGTAACCGTTTATCAAGCCACCTTTAACTGTTTGTGCTTGTTTCTGTCCCATCGACATAATCCAATGGGATATAATGATAACTTTAAGAGTGGGACACGTTCAGATTTTAATATCACTCTGAAACAGGAAATAAGAGCAAAAGTTTGGAACAAAAAAAAAAAATCCCATTCTTAAAGTTAGTCAGCCGCATCTATTATAAAAGTGAATGCACAAATTCCTAGGTGGTTAAAGTTTAAGAAAAAAGTCACAAAAAAACAGCATGTCTGAACACATAACTGAAGAAACAACCAAAAGGCTAAAGAGTATTATATAAATCAAATATGCACATTTTTGCACATGTACACAACCATGATATTTACAAATTAGCACACGTGTAGGAGGTTTAATATAAGTTAGGCAGCAGTTTTTGTTTCTGTCATAGGAAGCACATCGTGTCAGTCCTCATCAGTGTTGTCAGCCAAATGTCCTCGACAGTCTTGTGTCTCTTTCTCTCTGCGGAAGGTCCAGCGCTCATTGTGAGCCAAAAAAATCTCCTGTAACACATCGTCTCTCTCGCACCTGCAGGTGATAGAGTTCGACGATGGTTCTGGTTCAGTGCTAAGAATTCAGCCTTTACGCACGCCCCGAGATGAAGCCATATACGAATGCGTCGCCTCCAACAGTGTTGGAGAGACGAGCGCTACCACCAGACTCACTGTTTTACGTGGTAGGTCCTCCTCAGACACCCGAAAAGACTAAACACACACCACTAATATTCCCCTTTTTCTCCCAGATAACACAGGTAAGTTTGCATGGACTTGTTTGATGTTTGTCTTGTCCTCTCTTCTTTGTTTCTTTGTGTCGCACTGCACAGTCAAACCCAATTACAGTAGAGACTGTGGTTACGCTCACGTTGTGTATCCTAACTTGATAAGATTTAGTCCATTAGCCATTTAGCCAAGTAAGTTCCCGTTTCTAAGTGACTTAAGTCATTTGCATACAGATTCTTGACACAATAATTAAGATGCCAGTTAAATTATGCAAATAGCAATCCATTCCTAGCCCGGGGTGGTTTAATGGAAAAGCTCAGCAATAATTTTCAAATCAGTCATTTTTCATCTCAGCACTTCAACTTTGATATTCTTTAGGCCATGCAGTGTATTTTCATGCGATTAACAAGCATTATATTGTGTATGGTGGTATACTAGATGCCAGTTGCTTGGATGCCAGCGCCTTTCAGTGACCGGTGGCGCTACACAAACAAGTGTAACAGCCAGGCAGAAAAGGTCAGCTCCTCTGTTTATTCCCAGAGAGCAAAGGGAATAAAAGTCAGATGACAAATAGCAAGTTGGTTGACAGCGCCTCTTTTATAATAAGCACTGAGCAAAATGTTATCTTGATTACACACAACATTCCATTCAAAGGCAAATATGTGGAGGCCCTGAGCTTAAAAGGCTGAGTAATATCTCTGTGAAACACCACTTGTTTGGCTGTGAAAAGAGAAAATGGCTTTAGAGAAAAGCCTTGGGCGGCATGAATGAGGTGTGCACCATTATGTGCCACAATTACACAACATGGCAAATGAGTTTCTATTGAGGGGAGCTTCCACCCTATAGAAACAAAAAATGGCTGTGCGAGTCTCTGATCCATCCCCCCTCCCCCTCCCCCTGCTTCTTATCTCACCAATGAGCCAACAAAGGGCCCTTTGCACTGTCTCCAGAGGCAGATTGAAAGAGAAAGGTGGCACGTTCACATGCAGCTCTCTGCTGTTTACTCTGAGCACAGTGTGTGTGTGTGTGTGTGTGTGTGTGTGTGTGTGTGTGTGTGTGTGTGTGTGTGTGTGTGTGTGTGTGTGTGTCTTCAAATTCACTCCTGCTCAGGCTCTATCTCTGACACACAAACACACACACATATTGGAGGTATAGAAGCGCTTCTTCCTGGAACCGCGGCCAAACATTAGCATGTTTATTACCATTTTCCATTTTGCTCTTCTGCTCACTCTCCTTTCTCATCAATGTATTGAAGGTGAATAGAGACCTATCTCAGGCAAAATAAAATAAAATGGAAAGACAGGGGAAAGCTTTTTGTTTTCTGGCTCCAGTGCAACTAAAAAGGGTGAGCTCCCTGTCCTCACATCGCCTCTGGAGGATATATATAAACCCTGCATGGAGGAATTGTGAATAGTTAGACATATTGCAGGTTATTACCTATGTAATATATGTTTACTGTGTCACCACTTGCTATGACACAAAGGGATTTGTCTATACCCAGTTTGTGCATTGACATTTCAAGTTATGTAAATACTGGGATGTCTGAAGTCTGGTGGGTATGACACTGATAGCTATGCCTTTAAAAAGCAAAAAATGACTTTATATAATTAATATGAGGAGTGATAGCAATCACAACATGAAAGAAAGCAAGATGAACAACTTATACAACCGAATAGATAATAATGTCACAACGCTGGCCAAGGATAAAAAAGCCTTATTATAATGAAATGAAATCAAGCAAACTAGATTATATTAGTTTACAGTTCAACATTTCAAGTCATAGACAACTACAACACATCCACATCAAGTTCCTCCTTTATTTATAGACCCAAAGTAAGGATGACTTTCAGGAAGCAGGGAGTACGCTGCATTGTTATTGTACGGTTAACTTGAGGTTGCCTGAATAAAGCATTATAAATTATTCAGAAGACTAAAAAGCTCCTTCCTTCCAAAACTACTCCTACTGTACAGAAAACACACCCTGCTGCTTTTCCTACCCATCATTCCACATGACATAAACTGCAGCTTGAAAAATGAAACTGCACATTTTTAAAGTCCACTCCGTGAGCAGCAAAATATGTATATTCTCCTTTGGTTCTTTTAATAGTACTAAACTTTTGCACAAGTGAGTGATGCTGGATTGTACAGACATACATATATAAATAAATAAGCAAACAAACTGCTACTACACCAGGCCTAATACATATAAAGTGTCTGTTTGTTTAGTTCATTTGGGCTCCAATGGTCTGTGCAAACGACTGCAAAGCATCTGCTGTGGAAAGCTCGCCACGGGGGAGATGCCTAATTCCACGAAGGAAAAGCACATTGTTGTAATTGCCATGCTACGAGAAGAGGGAACTCGAGGTGACAAATCCAAAGTACTGGGGGGGATATTAGCATTCGGATGGGTCTCTAACTTGATGGGAAGTGCCATTAGTAATGAACTTCCAAGCTTAGGGAAGAGATTTGCATGAAAAGCGAACCCTGAAACGTAATGATGTTCCAAGTCAAATCTGCATGAGCTGAGGGTTTCCTTCCTGCACTTTTTTCCCCTCCGCCCTCTGGTTTGATTAACTACGAGATGACCCGACTCATATGCGACTCGTGTCTTTGAATTAATTTCGTCTTGATTTGCTCGTAAAAATCGAAAATGACAGGAAAAGGTTGAGAAATGAAGACACATTTTGGGCATCACGACTGGAATGTCATTTTAGTGAAAATGGAATTTGATGTCATTTCTGAATATGATATTGCACCATGGAGAGCCTCTGATAAGAATATCTTCCATGAGTGCCGGTTGATTTCTTTTGCACACTTTTAAACTGGAAAGAAAATACCTGAAAAATGTAGCCATAACACCTTCCTGTGGTGAGACCCTCTGCTCGCAGTAGTTCCAGCAGAATGATGTGTGGATGTGAGTGCTCCAGTTCATGATTCAGGCATGATTAAGGATTTATATTGCATCCTCACACTCCCATTATGCTGTCAACAGCCATTTCCTGTGCCCCCACACACAAGCGAGCAAACTTATGCAGCTGTGCACAACTTGACAGTGGGAGCGGAAAATGGGAAGCCGCTCTCCTGTGACGGAAAAACAGAATGCATCATTTCCATTTGTAAGGAATGGTGCAATGGCTCGGTCAGAGGCGTGTAGCTGAGACAGATCTCTCCACATACGATGAAAAGGCTGCTCCGTGATCAGTGATTATTCATAGACAATGCATGCACTCGGCTCTTTGTCATTGTCAGGAGAAAAAAGCCTCCAACCCTTGCTAAAAGAAACCAAAAGCCGCTAGATTTATATTCCTAGCCTCTTCGATTCATACGATGCTGCTCAGTGTAAACCTGCTGCAGATACAACCCCATACAACACTGATCTTTATACATGTACCTTAGTGCTCGTTCCTAACCATTGCTTTTTAATCCATGCACCATATTCTGTATGTGTAATGCTTTCAATCTAATAAGTGAAGAGTGAGGGATGAACAAAAGCTGATCTGCATGCTTAATAAATTGCTCAGCAAGATAAATGCTGTGTCAGCTGTCTCGGACTGTTGGAGCAAAGGATGCTGGGGATGAAGCAGGCGTCCATTGTTAAAGTTACTGCAGAAGGCCAACAGCTGACACGCAACTCTCTGATTTACTGGTTTCAGCTCTATAGATGGCCAATCCAAATGGAACTCCATTCTGATAGGGAAATAAATGTTTCCTCCAAATATGGCGCTGTAAAACTTGATGATTCCCCGTTGGAGTTTAACTATTTGGTTACGTATAAAACATATTCTTGACTTATTGGACAAGCATGTTAGCTCTGGTGGGTCCACTAGGAGTTAATTATTACTCTAATAGTCTGTAGGACATTTAGTTTGTCAGTGTATTAAAGTGAATTCCAATCATGTATTGTTATTTGCAGCACCTTTTCTGAGAAACCAACATGCTTTCCTTTCTCACCTCTGCAACAAACTCTACCGACCATCAATCGTCTTAATATTCATTAGTTGTTTCATTCATTATCCACAGGTAGTTATTGCTTAGGATTTGGCAAATAGTGACTTGATGCTACTCTCAACTACAATATCTCATACGTCACAAAAATTGAGCACGTGATGACAAGTTATTCGTTATTGTAATTAAAAAGATGGAGCTGACTGTCCTTGCACACATTGATCTCTTCTAAGAGAGAAAAAAACATCCCTACACCCTCGTATACATTACTGCGTGGTTAATCTCGGGAGCCAATCGGTATCTGTATGGTATGCAAGATGATTTAAGGCCCAAGCGCTGCCAACAAGATGGATGTTGGACTTTACAGTCTGCATCGTGTGTGAGAAAACATCTGCTGGGGCACAGAGACTCGCACTGCACACTGAACATGATAGATAACTTTGCTTATTTGTTTCAATGCAAGTAACACAGTCTGCTGAATTATTAATTATTGATTCAGACAAATGGGGAATGTGTTTTTTTTATTTGTTTGTTTTCAGTTTCCCTCACTAGCCTCACATGTTCTCCACAGTGACCTTACACAGCATAATCAGATGATGAGTGATATACAAATGCAAATTGTTTCTCACATCTGTCTACACACGGAGCAAATGAGTAAATATCATGAATAAATGTTAGATCCTAATGTTTATTTGCCAAACATAACAACCTAATGTTTTGCAAGGTGGTATTTGTGCATTACATTTTAATTTGAGTTTGCTTACATGCTCGATCATAACATCAAAGGTGTTATTCATAACCTCTTAGCTTTTTAAACTTTATTTAGTTCTCACGTAATACGGCAGAAAAATAACAAATATTATATTGGCAGGACTTGACACAAGGTCATAAACAGGAGTGAGTAAATGTGAGTCAGTTAGTGGGGGGTGTTAATGTTAGCAGCTTTGATCTTAGCTGCACTCAAAAGTCATTTTCTGCCAGATTAATTGGGCACTGCAGGGTCATCCTTAATGCTTCTAATGATCTCCAGAAACTTTTTCAAGCTGTGCGAGGCTGCTCGTTAATTACAAGCAAACAACGTCAGACTGAGGAGAACGTGATGTTGTTGATTTTTGTGGGGAATTAGTAGCCTGTTCGTTATTACATTCAGTACAGCAGACATGAGCAGTAGATGTTTTATAGCTGAATGAAAGGAAAGGCAGACATAAACTTACAACACAAGTTTCTCACAACATGTGGCCTTGATATAATAATTGTGATGAGAAAGTGCCACCCACTTCATGCTGAGACACCCATTGTTCCCACAGTCTTGTTCAAGGATACGTTTGAGAGGTCTGATATAACCCAGTCCTCCATTAGAGCTCTTTGAGAGGTCCTTCTCTGCAGGATGTCAGCCAGCATGAATAATCTCTATACTCTCCTGTAGCAAGCTTTTAGCTGTATCAATGATTGAAATGGCTGCTGCAAGGTTTCTCAGACAAACTTGTATAAAAGTTGGTTTCCGCAGACATTTATACGGCGAGTCTCCCAGAGTACTTGCCACGGTTCGATGATACCATGTTCAAATTCAAGATTTCCAGGCCATGACCCACAGAGAAATCCGGCAGTGTCATGCTAAAAGTGATTAAAACTCAGAGGATTGTGGGAAAGCATATTGCTCGTCGAGTAATACACAACTTCCAAATGCACAGACTGCTTCAACAACAGATTTCTGTAGATGCTCAAGTGACACATCGCAGCCAAAGTATTAGAAACGGCCGTTTGATCAAACTGCCCCGCCTGTTTCTGAGTGTACGGTACATGAAGGTTAATGAAGCGACGCAGTGGCTCACAGTTTTGCCTTATGCCCAGATCGGGGGACTCACCTGGTTGCTGATCCGCTCTCGACTCCCGCTGACTCAAGCTTCTGGTCATTATCAGCCTCCCTGAAAAAATAAAAAAACCTTTAATAGCAGTTGTGGAAGAAGTACTCACACTTTTTACTTGAGTATAAGAGGCAATACTAAATTGTAAATGTACTCTGATACTAGTAAAAGCTTTGAATTCCAAATCTTACTAAGTATTGGCATCAAAATGTACACACAAAAACGTAAAGTCTTCCCCATGTGTAATGGCCCATTTCAGAATCATATGAAATGACTGAATTATGATTATCGAATCATCACAGCTGATAAAGATGGAACTAATTGGAATTACAGTATATAATGCTGTTGCTGGATATTTTAACCTATCATATGTTATAGTTTATGTATTAGTGGATTTATATGTTGTATTTGCTAACAATATGAATATGTAAAGTAACTAAAGCTGTCAGATAAATGTAGTGCAGTTAAACGTACCATATTGGTCTCCAACATGTTGTGCCCTCAAAAATAAAGTATAAAGTAGCATACAATTTAAATATTAAGTACTAGTACCACAACATCATATCTAAGTACAGTACTTTAATTAAAGTAATGGATTACATTAATGCACTGTTATATTTAATTTCACATTAAATGTTAATGCACAAACATAAACATTATTAAACTTTGACACATGCAGCAGCATACAGTCATCCCAAGTGGGCGGTAAGAGGGTGAATATACAACGTAGTGAAACATTAGAGTAGAGCAGATGTCACGCTGAATATGCTTCAAATTGACAGGGGGGGGGTCTCTGAGGAGAAGGTTGTGTTTGCATGTTTGTACATTCCCTGCCACGTCCTCTTTATGCGAGAATGTTTAATGCACTCGGGAGGATCAGATGAGGGGTGATGGACTCATAAGAAAAAGCAATAAAAAAAGAAAAGTAGAGAGTAAGTAAGTAACATCCATTTTTGTTGGCAAACAGCTCAAAGCATTGTCAAATAGTCCCCCCCCCCTCCTCCTTTGAGTATTACTAATATTAACAGAACAAATGCTGATGCAGATAAGATGACAGGAGCAGAAGTTTATTTTCCTTTCTTTCCCCAACTCTGAATAAATGGGGTGCTGTTTCCTGAAGTAAATTGAATCATTGCTCAAGGTAACAACCAGCAAATGGAATATGCAAAGTGAGATCCTGAAGAGGGGATGGGAGGGGGGACAGAAGGCAGAGAAGGCGGGAGACAGACAAAGACAGATTGAGGGAAAGACTCTAACACCAAGCTTCTTTTAAAGTCTCAGAGGGAAGTCAGTGACTAAAACACAACAGTGTGGGAGAGAGACATGATGTAGGTAGAAAATAAGGTCTTAAAATCTCTCTCTCCAAATCCACCTTCCCCCTAGGTGATCCTAACTTAGAGCAGGCTGAGCTGACGTGTAAAGCAAGAAGAGTGTGTGTGTGTGTGTGTGTGTGTGTGTGTGTGTGTGTGTGTGTGTGCGCGTGTGTGTGAGGGGGGGGTCATCTGAGCGTAAATGGAGCTGTGTGCCTGGCTTCCTGCATGCCCAGCCAGGCCTGTAGAGTTAGTCCCCCTCTCCGCCCTTCCTGCTTCATCTCTCCTTTTCATCTCACTCTTTACCCACCCTTTTTAGCACCACCCCTGAGGGGCATCTGCCACTAACACTCAGCTTTCATTCTCTTCCCTCAAACTCCCTCTGCTTATGTTGTAAATGGAGGAATATCACAGCTAATCCGTCATGTTTATGAATGACACGGGGCCGGGGGAGAGTTGGGGCGGTGTGCCAGAAGAGCGTACGTCTCTGCAGCGTGCCCCCCAGCTCAAATCAGCCAATATGCCCCAGCTGAGACTGCTGTAAAAAAAGAGTATATAGTACGGAAGGGAGGCATTTCAAAGTAACTTTTTATGGCCTGGATATGGTTTGTCATTATACCTTAATTTCACCCAAAAGTACCAAAAGCTGCTCTCAATGGAACTGGATGCATATGTTTGTACAGCAATACATATCTCATATTAAACCGTATTCAGCCAACGATGGTAAAATAACAGTTTAATGGATACTACATGGGCCCTCCTTATTTGATTGTCTTTTATTAATGTGTGCTTGCCACTTTAATTAAAGAGGCCCTATCATGCTTTGGGGTGTGCTTGAAATGCCTTCATTGGACTCCTTTGTTTACTTCTGGAACATAGGTGCCTCACTATGTAACACTTACGCTTCTATATGCTTCTAACACCGGCAGTAGAGGCACACATTACAAATATGAACCTAACACTTAGGATAAGATGTCCTCTTTAACAAAGCAACACATTCTCTGAAAAAGCATTTCACAAAGAAACACATATATAGAGGTATATATTTTTATTATATACATTTTATTATCGATGGGAACAAATGATTGATTGCTTTAAAGTAACAATTTACTATGACATCAGTATGTTGACTTAAAGTTTCACTATTAGTTCCCCAATGTCATTCAGAGAGAGGAACGGCTGAATTGTTCATGTGTGAAGGATCTTCTGGGGGAGAAACGGCCTGATGATTAATAGATTGACTCTACAATAGTTTCCTCATAATCTCAGGCATTAGGCTAGGGCTTTTTAATGACAAATAAGCAGCGTTCAATTAATTATACAATCTCAAAGGGGATTTATGGAGGAAACAATCAGTGCGGGGCAAAGGGGGAGACGATGCTATTTTTCACTGAGACAGAGAGCCGGTAACCTCGGGTTAGCAGAGCTTCACCTCCTCCTCCTGTATTTCGCTCCAACGTTCATCTTGACAGCAGAAGGAATACACTAAATATATCTCATAATACTTTCCGATTTTCCTCCTTTAGTCAACAATGTTGACATAAAATGTTGTGGATACTATGGTCTCTCGTTGCTCGCCCTTAGTGGTTTTTTCAAAGAGGTTGCATTTGCAAATTAATGAACTGCCTTTTAGAGGGACCAGGCTTTAGTGAGACTGTATGCCACTTTGTGCTATAGTGCGCCTGTGCCTCTTGAAACTATTAAAGTCAATTGGAATTAGCTGTTTGGGCCAACTGTGGCACATTCACAGTAATATGCATTAGTGCTGCTCTGCACCTGAAGACTCTACTAATTAAGTAAAGCATATTTTCCTTAGCACAGCTACACTTACTGCTGATTCCTGTTATGACGAAAACTAAATGTTTTTACCGAACAAAATACAGTACAATGGGGGACAATTGCAAACATATCAAATTATTGCTTTCTGGAATCCCTTAAGTGGGTAAAGAACAAAGTAGACATTTGCATTCAACAGCTAAACTGCCAACTGCTGTCTTATTATTTTTTTTATTTTAAATCACCCTGCCAATTATGATAAAGATTGTTAAACAACTGCTGACTTTCAGAGGGGCCTTAAAACACAAATTAGACACATGTAAACTTAAAGGACAGCAGAAGGAATCATCTTATATAGCAACTTCATACATGTACATTAAGTATGAAGATTAAAAAACACATTGATCTACGATAAATGAACTGAAAATATTTGACCTGCGAGACCTGCAAAACACACACATTTGTAAAAAGTAAACTAAAAGCAGTCATGCTCTGCAACTTAACATTTTCTCATATCAGTTCATCTAAGTCTTTGGGACTTGAAGAGCTATGGCCTCAGGGTAATAATTATATTAGGTATTTTCCAGTCTGCACATTAAGATAAACCACAGCAGTCCAGACGCCATGTTTTAAAATAATTTGAAGGTTGACTCAGAGTTCACTCGCCTGTGAACCCTTAAACAACTCTGGAAGATGAATATCAGAATTACCCCGACCACATGATATTAGAAGAGAGTGCTGAGCATTTTGTTTTCCATTATTGGATTACTTACGCAATATCCAGCCAGTGCAGGTACCAGCAGGCGTGTTTGGGAAGTGTGGCTCAAAGGAAGCTCCAGGGAAAAAACCTAATCTTATTCAGACTGTGAGCCAAACAGCACCGGGATGTATCCACCAAATAAATACAGACATAAGATTCTCTGAGGGCATGTAGGGGGAATTCAGACACCTCAATATGTCATTTCTTATTCTTGCTAAACAATGATGCTTTATACTCTAAATGCTTATTTCCATCTAAATAATATGAACCATGCTTTACCTCAAAGATATCCTTTTCACTTAATGAACTGTTCCAGGTATTCTCAAGGCAGCGGTAAGACACACAATATCCTGCAACAATATCCAGGCATGTGGGCAGTAAATATAATAAAAAAGCTCCTCAGTGCATTTAATCCAGGTCTATTTTCAAAGATTCAAAGGTTTTGTTACCATAGGTACAATACAGCATAGTTATTGGCAGAGACACTCTTAATTCCCAGGCTCCCCCAACAGTGCAACATACAAGATAGACATTAAAACAAAGCTGCAAGTTAAATGCAGAAAGAAGTAAACTAAGTACTTGTAACATAGAATAATCTAGGTTTACGTAATGCGGCAAACTGTGTAAAGATTAAAGAATATATAATGTTTACTACAACAAGTAAATGACATCAATATTTTTGAAAACTATCAAATAAAGTATTATCATGCCCTGGTCATATGATAGAAAATGTTTGGGACAAGTTTAACCTCTGTAAAAGTTTTTGGCCAGAATGATGGATAGTTTGTTGAGAAAAACAACTCTGTCTGAGTCTAACTTGGGGAGAGTTTAACCAAGCTGCAGGTCACTGATAAAGCCAAGGTTGGACTTGGATGTACAACCTGTCAATCATTAGGTGCTGGATTGTATAAGTACGATCTGTACCCTGTAAGTAGAGCAGGGAAATCAGCAGCATGTGGGTGAAAGTGGTGAAACATTAGAGGAGGAAAACAGATGCCGTCATATTATTGGCACAAAATGGAATAGCTGTCTGCCTTTGTTAATCAAGAGCTCTTACGTTTGGTTGAGTAATTTGGTTTGTGTGAAAACAAAAGCACAATTAACAGTTCCCTCTCCCATGCCAAAGACAAAAAATAATTGAATACGTCAGTTGAACGGGAGCCGAACACAACATTTTGTTGAAGAGGATTCAGGCCGCTTCTGAACGTACGCATAAACCAGGCCTGCAAAACGTTTTTAAAGAACTTTAAACAATTCAATTGGACACAATTGTTGTTATAGGTTCCGAATCAACAACCTCATTAAAAAAAATAAGCCACAAAGACTCTATGTCTGCTATGACTTTTGGTCAAATATAATTTATTTATGTGTCAAGATTGTATGTTCTGTGATGTTACTGCACCTTAACCTTTATTTGTTTGCATGGAAATATTGTTTTTATGAATTACCTTTTGCTGGTACATGAAACACCAAGACCTAATTGAATCTAGGTCAGCTGATGCATAAGCAGGCCATGAAACAAGTCAATTAAAATGGTGTCCTTGTGATTAACACGATGAGAAGCTCTCACCCTGCTAAATTATCCCATCTTCTTTCTCACTTCTTCTGGATTTTTGAGCATGGAAAGAGAATTAATCGATGTCCCTCAACTTCAAACTATATGCTATGGTGTATTGGGAAAAATGGCTTTGGCTCAGGCTGCTTGGAAAAATAAGCAGAGCTGTCACACTCAGTGGGTAATGTCATCTTTTTTGTTCTGGCTGGAATCTTATCTGGGACGGTTAGCGAGATTGATTCGTAAACTGTGCAAGGATAATCTTCAGGGCAGAGGAAAAAGCAGTGTAAAACGTTGTAAAGTGTCATACTTGAAGACACATCTGTCCCAAATTCCCACACATCTTTGGAAAGGAGCGATGCCACAACAACAATACATCTTGACACACACCTATCTGCAACATGTTGCCACAGCAAGTGACCTGTGACAGCCTTTATGAGCAGATTGTATCCACTCAAAAACGCCCAACAAATATATCTTATTATTTCCTGAAGGGATTTCCCCTGAAGAATAACCTCAACCAAAGGGTGAAAAGCCTTGTTCCACTCGGGAAGAAAAGGTCAAATCCAATCCGAGGAAGCCACAGAACTAAAGCCGAATGTGACCGGAGAGGTTTTATTTTGAATGGCTTCATTTGGAAAACCCAGTGCAACTGAGGCTTATTTTCTTCTCAAATGTATTTTGAGTTATTCTGTCATGTTTGAGCCAAATGTGATTTCAGCGACATAAAACACATCTTGATTACTTAGACTTTAGGATCAGATTTGCACTAAATTTTCTTTACATGTTATGGTTTTTGTTTTATAACACCATGATGAATGTTGCATTGCAGTTTCACATCGTAGCCTGCTGTTAAAATGTCTAACGCACTCCACTTAACCTGAGAGCTTGAGCACATGCAATATTAGCAGAGTACAGATATCTGGCAACACAAGCTCACTGAGTTATTGCTTCTTAAAAGCCTCTTTTCTGTGGAGAGTCTATCATTCAGCAAAGAAAAAGAGTGCTGCCACGGTATACACTTTGCAAGAGACTGAAAACTTATGTTGTAATGTCCCACAGCTGAAGCAGACATAGTGGGCTCAGCTTTACCGTCTGGTTGTATCGTTTTATTAAAATTCCCCTCCATAGATGTAACTGCATTAGTCCTGTAATAGCTGGTAAACATCTCCTCAGACTGCACGTACACACTGTTGCATAAACTGAGCAAACATGTAAACAGTAACAGATCACATTTGAATGCTACCTTTATCTGTTTAAACTCAATTAGGTTGATTTAATTAGAGCCAGAACAAGGAGGATGATACTTGAGTTTGTCACTCAATCCATTACACACAGCAGGTGAGAAGTTTACTCTGAACAGACGCTGTGATTGTGTGTGTTTATTGGTGCACTATGACGACAGATGCTGCAGGAACTGTTCTCATACGAGGGAAATGTAATTTCTCTTGTGATCAATATATATATAATCTGCTAATGGCTTGAGTTTATGTCCAGTGGCCTTGTGTCTTCAGCAGAAATCTGCTCACTGAGGTACTTTTTGAGCCAATGTCCCTTTTATACTGCTCTCATATTTGGCAGCGCACTTCATATGGCCTGATAGCCTGGCAGTGGCTAATGTGTGCAAATTGTCATTGGGAGTCTTTTTATATCAAGCACCAGTGCTCAGCACTTCTTTAGAAGGTGACTTCAGCATTTCTCTGCCTTCCATCTCATTTAGTGTGTAGATCCATTGTTGAATATACAGTGTAGGTCTGTAAAGCAGAACCTGCCCTTGTCTTAGGCTGTCCTTGAGATTGCAGCTCTCAGCGAGGTGGAATAAGAAGGCGGGGAAAATCTTTTTTTAATGTTTTTTTTCACCTTTCAGCTTTGACTTTCCTTTATTGTACAGGGTAGCTCAGGGCTGTACGTTCAAGTCATACAGCATAAAGTATATTAGCCCCAGAACACACGTTTAAAAACAAATGTGCTACAAGCAAATCAAACTTGTTCAACTCAGGGTTCCTGACGGGGCAATGGAGTAGCTGCTCAGGAGAATTTATTATAATTTAGGTGGAAAACCAACGTCTGAACTCTAAGTGGAACTGCAAACAAAGCACATGGGAACAACTACAATTCCTTTGGCCTCTGGTTGAATAACTATTTCAGTCTTTACTTTAAGCACATTGCCAATAAACAGACTTCTCTAACAGTATACAACAAACAAGCCGAACTTGAATTACATCGAGATTGATCTTATTTCAGTTTGGTCTTTTTGCCTTGTAAGGTAAAATCTGCAGCAGCTGGGAGTTTTTAAATCACAGCACCAGCTAGTGTTCCTTTGCTTTATTTATTATCACAATGGTAATTATCTATGTGAAGTAAATGAGGGTATTGCTGAGAACTGGAGCTTGATGACGTCAAAGTTCCTAAGTAGGAAACATTCAGAAACCTTCCAGTTGATGTCATGACTTTGTGGCCATTCTCGTCGAGCACAAGTGCACAAAGCAGCTGTAAAATACAATTCCGGGCTGAGCAGGAATGCATTCAGAAGGCCAGAAACCTTTGTAACAGATCATTAATTTTAAATGCACTGCCTGGAGTCATATCAGCTGCCTGCACTGGAGTTACGGGCAAGCATCGTGTAACACTACAGGACGGGGAGATGGGTCTGGTGAAAGTGCCCTTGGCCTGGCCTTATGTGTTTTAACAATATCAGAGAGCCACGCTTTAGACATTAAGACAGACATACCATTGTTTTACTGTCCCGATATCGTACAGGGGACTGCAAAACTATGATGTTGACATTGGCTAAAGCATTTTCATATTGAATAAATGTTGTTCCTCGCCCTCTTCTTTTCTCCTGAGAGCTGAATAATGATTGTGACTTCTTAAAGAACAGCAAAATGATGATCTCTTGAGCACTTTTTTTATAGAATACATTGCAATTTCACAGGAGTTGCTTTTTATTTCGCATGAATTGTCACATCCAATTACTATATTCAACACGCATCCATGCTCCAAGGCTTGCTGCTGGCTATTGTGTTTGATCAGGTATACGTTTGACTCGCTGTAGAATCGGCTAATTGTCTGTGCGACCTTGAACAGGCTGAAGGGAGCTTGGACAGCAGCTAGCTTGTAAAATTAAATCCCTTTCCCCCTCCTCCCCGTCTTTCTCCATTTGGATGAACACCTTTGAATGTGCGGTTTTTCAGATTAGACCATTCCCTCTTTCAGCCATAGGTGTATGTTTTAAGAAAATACACGTGTATAGGCTTTAGCTCTTCTTCCTAGAAAATGTAATTAATGTGTAATTAAAAGTTAAATATTGTTGGTGTGACTGTTTCAGCACTTTTTAATTGTATGTGTTGATTGTAAATGAACAAAATACATTCATTAATTCATATTAATGTGAACGATGATCACAGTCAGTGATGGAAGAAGTACTCAAATAAAAGTAGGAATACTTTAGTCTTAAAATACATAATTACAAGTAATAGTCCAGAATGGGATATGTGACTTTGCTAAAATTACATAAGTACTATCGGGTAAATGTACTTTAAGTAAGAAAACTAATAGTACTCAGTTTTGCAGTACCCAAGTATAACATTACTATAGAATATTATTATTCAGCTTTTATCACCAATATTTTTTTAAATACTGGGTAGATTAGTTTTAAAGTATAGCATTATATCATTTGTTTTTAAATGTAAAATGTAGCTACTGACTATGGGGTTTAAATCAATGTAGTAGTGTAGAAGTACACTTAGCACAACATGGAAATACTCAAGTAAAGTGCAAGTATGTCCAAACAGTACTTAAGTATATGATTTGAGTACCGGTACATATACTTTGTTACAATGCTCGACTGATCAAAATACTAAACCTATTGTGTGGCAACATTTTAATTTACAACTTTTACTTTTTGCGCGCTACCTGTCTCACCTTTTCCGGCCTCCAGCTTTCTGCTGGAACCCGCCGCTTAAAGGTTGGGGGTCCGCGGACCGGCCATAGAGCCCATAGAGTTAAAGGTGTTGGCCGTTAGCTGTAAAAATCCATAGATTAGCCGCACCGTTATATAAGCCGCAGTGTCAAAAAATAGGGAAAAAGGCGCGGCTTATAGTCCGAAAATTACGGTACATATACTTTGTTACAATGCTCGACTGATCAAAATACTAAACCTATTGTGTGGCAACATTTTAATTTACAAATAGAGCTAATTGAGTTGTTGAAGCTTATCACATTAAAGCCACAAATTAATAGAAAACACCATCCATAACCATGCAATCAAAGTTAATGGCTGTAAAGCAATATGAACAAGTTTACAAGAAAAAGGTCATTTGGGGAATTTCTGTATGTTTCAATGGGTCTGTCATCCAGCTAAACTCTCCTGCTTTAACTATGATATTAAGTACATATGGCTACTGTGGGACTGAGGTGAGTGGTTATTGTTTTAATAAGCTGCACATTAGTAGTGTGCAACAACAAGCAAATGCGGTGCAAGTCACAAACAAACTTTTAACAAGAGTGAAGCCAGGGCAGCTCTCATTACCTTAATGGATACCCAAAGGGATAAAGATGGCTTATATAATATATATTGCACAGCATGTCAAGGACTGTGAGTGATAAACCAAATAATGATGCATGGGCCAAGATGTCCAATATAACTTACAGTGCATCAACTGCCAAGAAAATGATTTTTTTTTTTTAAAGTATGCATTATATAGGCTGGGGATTCATTAAAACATGCAACAAAATCCATCAGTCTAAACATAATGTCAGTTCATGCAGGGACACAGAGTTGCATGGGAAAGTTTTGCGGTTCAGTCTGAAGTCACTCGTTTGTAATACAGTGTATTTCTGAGAAGATTTATCCATCGAAGTGGTTTCTCATGCCAGATACCCAAAAGCATTGTTGGAAGGTGGCCATGATTGTCGTTTGGCTGTTTGCAGGCTGTGGCATCTCAAAGCTGTTTCCAGACTGATGTCTCCTCATGAAAGTTTAATGAAGAAAGTGTTTTCCAAAAAGGTGCCGTTTACGAGAGCGGCGGAAGAGTCTAATTAGCCATATCACAGCAGGGGAAGGGGAACTTAAAGGTGTACATAAACCTCATTGGCATTCAGCATAAGCAGGACGTGTTTAGCAGATTTACACTAAGCTAAAAATTCCACACTGCACCCTCTCTGCGAGCTTCAGCCAGAGCTGATCCGGCTCTGATTTTCTGTCACTAAAAGAACATGTTTTGAGCGGGGAGCAGAGTTATCTCCTCTCACATCTGAATGAAGCCCGCTCTCCTTCCTGTTGTCAGTAAGAGGAGACACAGGCAGGAACAAGACAGCTCATTCAACAAGCTGAGCCACCTGCCATCATCAAAGAACTACAAGGCCCCACCTCCCCTGAACACATCTACAGCCATTGTAGATGTGGTTACTACTGTTTTTCGGGAACAAAATGTTCCCGATTACAGACATAACATATATCTTCTCACAACCCTCCATGTTCAATTTGACCATATTTCTTCATTTTGTGTCCTTGTCAATAGTTAAATGTCATGTGCGTTAGAGATATTTATTGCTAGTAAAGGAGAGAAAATGAAAATGTTGATTTATTTATTTATTTATTACCTCCGTGTTGATCTTGGGATGTTATTGTAGGGTCGACCACAAATAATAACTAATCTGATTCCAAAAGTTAAACATGTGTTTTGCTCGTCTTACTCTATCACTACACACACACCCCTCTACATATGATAAATACAAATACTACTCATGCTGTTGCTGTTAAAGACTTTCTGAACCTGAACTCATCTCTAATGTCTCTCTTGTGTCCCCAGAGGACCAGCTGCCCCCGGGGTTCCCCACCATAGACATGGGCCCCCAGTTGAAGGTGGTGGAGCGAACACGCACTGCCACCATGCTCTGTGCCGCCAGTGGCAACCCCGACCCCGACATTTCCTGGTTCAAAGACTTCCTCCCCGTCAACACCACCACCAACAACGGGCGCATTAAACAACTCAGATCAGGTAGGCTTGCCACTGCTGAAAACTGACTTAAAACAGGAAGCCTTCTTCTTCTGGTGTCCTCTATCTGATCTGCTCCCCCTGTATCATTCTCTTCTTCCTTCCACGATTTAACCTGTCATTTGCCTTTTATTTTTGTAGGTAATGGCATTGTTTCTACTACTTCCTGTCCTGTATCTGTGTGCCCGGTGTGTGTGTCTGTAGTGTGTCTCCCTTTGTCTTCCAGTGTTGTCATGGCTGTAGGATTGTCCCTCTGTGTGTGCTGGCTTCTGCCCTGACCTCTGCCTCATTGCTCACTGCTGTGACTCTTTACTAAGAATTATTTTGCTGTTTTGTGGTGATTTCCTTCAACTGCATTGGTGCAGAATTTGTATTGGATCCAACCTTCTTAATTTCCTATGCCTTTTATAAAAAAGGAAAAAGGATTAATATTCAACATCTGGTTTCATTCAGAACCTGCCAAGGAGTGCACTTGATTTTAAAATGGGAAAGCATGCAGAAAAGCAAATTAATCATCGTCCTTGTGGATTTGTTGAGATAAAGGGATCATTAAACGTCCTCTAAATAAATATTTCCTGTGCATACAATCTGTTGTCTATAACTGGACACTAATCAGCCACAGTAGTGTGTACAACTTCACAAGGCTTTTCCCCTGATTCTTTGGATTTACAGCCCCTGCTTAAATGTTTTTATTTGCCTGTGACATGACCCTAATAAACCCATTTGCTTGAAAATTCCCAGTTTGATTTCAATATCTCAATAAAGGAGATTTCTTTTTTTTCCAATAAATACTAAAATCATAGCTGCAGCTTTATGTGCCAGTTCAAGGTGACACATTACAAAAACTACTTGTACATTTTCAGTTGTATATGTGTGACCGTGTGTCTTCAGATTCCACAGCTGTCCTATGTTTAACCTGTTAACCTTGCTGACTTGTTTTCAACAGAACTGTGTAGAATTAACCCGTATTTCTAATGATTCACGTAGAGTTGATAAAGCATTAACGAAACCTCTGTTAACTAAACTCACTTAAAGAATATAATCATATTCTTATGCTGTCTTTCTTCTCTCTATATTTTTAAATCTACAGAATCCTTTGGTAAGTGCTTAGCTCTAAAGCACACATCACCCCCCACTAATTTCATGTTTCCAACAAATATTAAAATGCATGGCATGCATTTTACTAACGGATAGTTTAGAGTCAGGGCTAATACTAGAGACACATACACTATTCCCTCACTGTCCCACCACCAGCTGTAGCACCACCTTTACCTGCAGATAATAACACCAAACGTTAGTTTAGCATTGTCATACACTGACCCGAGTAATGAACTTAACTCACATGTGTGTTACTCACTCACTGACCCCCCACTCACTCACTTATCTGTAACACCAGCACACTAAGAGACTTTTAGGGAGGTGACCAGCTCAGTTTAGCTCAGGTGAAGCAAGGGTTGTTTACAAATGTCTGCTCTGATCTCACACACAAAGTCCTCAAAGTCTTTCCCCTCAGTAGACGGTCTTCAGAAGCTATTGCCACTTCCAAAATGGCACCTCCCCGTGGTACACCAATGTACTTCTCTCTGACCCATGATTTTCTATGACGAATCCTGTACAGAACAATACTTATTCTCTCTCTCTCTCTCCTTTCTCTCGTACCTTTATTTACGTACCCTGTTAAATCTAATTTGATTCTTCTTCCAAAGCCCCCAGCCTCTATCTACTCGTACTAATGCTTCTTCTTTCTAATCTTATTTGCATTCATATTATCCACCCAGGTGGTACACCAATAAGAGGTAAGAGTGCTGAACTGACGTTCACAGAATGAAAATAATACAAATTCATTCTTGCTGTCAACCCATCCATTCACTTGAATCACCTCCATTTCTGTCCTGTTTACCGAGACCAAATCCCATTACGTTCATACGGACCTTCCTATTATTTGTCCTGTTCTGTTCACTAAATTTGTATTCCATTTTTGTTTGTCTATGCTTTATTTACTCCTTTGTATTCTGGTTTTCAAGAGCCTGTGCAGCTCAGTTGTGATATGCTTGCCTTGGCTCAAATAAGCATATCCAATGACAATTATTTTTTTAAACTATATTTTTTCCGTTCATTTTTGTTTTCTTTTTGGCCATAGCGAATCATTTGTCCCTCTTTTTGTCCAACTAAAACAACCAAGCATTTTTCCCCCTTAGCTGTTCTTGTTCAGCACTAAAACATATGCACAGATGCTGTGGAATCACGCAGGCATGCTGAAGACAACATTGCCTCTCCTCTGCTTTTTTCTCCCAAAGAAATCTTTCTATCTTTGCAAACTATTTTTTCCATTTCTTCTATTTGCTTTCCTCTCCTGTACCTCTACAAAAAAGCCCAAACAACCACTTTTTTGATAAAGTTTCTACGGTGCTTTTTTTTCTCTTTCACCTATTTTTTTTACTTTTCTTGGGTTTGGAGAATATTTTACTTTTTGACTTTTTTTCTTCAGGGTTTGGGGAAGGCAAACAGTAGAGTCTGGCGAGGACCTGATTGCCTCATTTTTGCCTTGTGAGATGAAGCTGAGGAGTTGTTGATGCATAAAACCATTTTTCCCTGGGTCATGTGACACCACACTGCTGATCCCATTAGTGGATTTTTATGGGTGTCTTTTGTAGCAGTGGTTGGTTACTTTCTTGTCCGCTCAGGTCGATATTTTGAATTTTGTCTTCTAATACAATTGCATTTTATTTTTCAGCTAAGGGTTGTCAGAAGGTTGTAAGTTGTGCCGACATACATTTCTTGCCAAGATTTGCATGTCCAAACTTTTGTTACAGAGGGTTATATGTTGCTTTTGACTTATAATACTTCAATTAACATTTTTCCACATATATGAGCAGCATTTTTCAATTTTTTGTATGGGCTGCATTTTTTGAAAGACACTTCACCTAGATGAAGTCCCAAATTATTTAGTTAGGAGAAAGTTGCACTCGATTTGTGATTGAATATGCTAAAATTCATACCTAAATTTCTTTCTTTCAATTGTCCTCCCTTGTTATGCTGCTTTCTTATACTGTAAACCTTTTTTCGTTTGATCCATGTTTCCCTGAAGCAGTATCACTCATCCCCATATTGACCAGTCCAGTGACATGTTGTATATTGAAGGGCTTGCCCCTATTCTTCAAATGAAATGACTTTTTTTCTTACATTGGCATTATGATGAGTGTCTTTTTAGACCCTATAGCTTTATACGTTATCAGGCTTTTTCTCTAAAGAAGTCATCAACAAGGTAACAGTATTATAGATGGAAGATAACTTAGCTGCTTTTAGTTTCTTCTCTTTTGGATTTGGTTCACAATGTTTTATTTTCCGTTGTTTTTACTTTAGTTACAATAAATATATATGTATGGCAATGTCTTGCATGAATACCATGTTCAGCTTTAGTAGGATAAAAACAGCCGACATTTGACCTCATCCAGTGGATCAGGCTGTGATATTGATGGGGGATAAACTTTAAAATATATAGATTTATAGTAACAGATAGCATTTTATAAGATATTGAACAACTGTCCTCAGTCTGTCCGACTACTGAGGCTAGATGAAGGGGGCTGATGTTGCCCTCTTTGAGGTCAAACAACTTCTTACATTTTTGTTTGTGAACTTGTTGTGAAAAATGTTATTTTAACCAAACAAACCCCACCACCCCATTTGCTATTCCCAACCAGGAGCCCTCCAGATAGAGCAGAGCGAGGAGTCGGACCAGGGGAAGTATGAGTGTGTGGCGACCAACAACGACGGGACCCGCTACTCTGCCCCCGCTAATCTATATGTCAGAGGTAGGAGACACGCGTGGGAAACAAAGGCATGCTTCTGTCAAATATTATGATAACTTTCTCTTAAAAATTCACGAGGAACCTTTAAATCAGCCAATAAAGTCTGCAGGGCCACTTCCTGTGAGGCCGCTGTAAGTATGCTTTGTCTCTGATGCTTTGGTTCTCTTCTAATTATAATTTGTTTTTGCACTCAACTTACCTGCACTGATTTGAACCTATGAAATCTGCTCTGGTGTGTGTTTCTGCTCCTTCCTGTTGATAATCCTGAGTCTAACACCAACGAATAGACTGCCTGCTGAGTGTATCCACTAATCGCCTTTCAAACCGGACTGACTCTTCCCCAGCAGTGAACACATCCTTTCTGGCCTTTCCCTCTCTATTGATCAACATTAGAAGGACACATTCAATCTCACTAGTTTTACTGACAATGACATTTAACAATTATTATATATTCAATACCAGTTTAAAATAAATGGTTGTAATGTAAATGGTAATTAATGATCCTAGACTTTTATTGCTACACGTTATTTGTGTTTCCATAAATGTATTTGTCTGGGTATTTTTAATTATCACACCAGAAATCTGTACAGGAATGGTTAAAAATAAATTAAACATCCTCAATTGAGTAAAACGTTTTTAAGCTCAATACGTTTGTTTTGCTTTAAAACTAATCCAAGAAGAGTTTCTCCATGTCTCTCATAGATGAGTAGTGGATCTACTTCTTTGTACTAGCACTGTACAGCCATGTGTAAAATGTAGCCATTTACCGACAACTTTGTCCAAACCAGTGATGGAAACGGGCTTGATAACATTTCTTCTTTGTCAACAATTCAAAAGAACGCTTTAAGTAACACATTTGTCAGGATGTAGTCTTTCACTCTTTAGAAGCCACAACTTTTTATGCAGCTGTCGTTACTGCTTCTCACTTTTACTTGCATGCAGCAGTCAATAACTCACATGCAAATTCCACTGTAACTCTTCCAGTTATGTGAAAGTAATGTATCAATTAAAACATATGAGGAAGCAGGTATATTTCAAATACATTTCTTAATGCAGAATCTATAGTCTTCTGTGTTATGGTTGGCATGTGAAATCAATGACCACCCTTAGTTGCAGTATTCACAATATATAAAAGAGCAAAATGCATTGATTGTAATTATTATTAAAGTGTTATCACATGAAATATTGTATTAAAAATAAACATTATTTCTTATCCTATATGTCACCTTGTTATTTGGGTGCCAGTGTGATACAGGGTGCTCCCTGCACACTGGAGACAGGAGGTCCTTCGACTTGTTAAAGTTGCATTTAAAAACCTAAAACAGGCCTTTTTACTCTCTGTGTTTCCCTTGTTCTTCTCCTTACCTTATTTTATTTTGTTCTGCATCACATTTCCTTCATCCCTCAGAGCTACGAGAAGGTTGGTGTGTTTTGACTTTTTGAACACAACACAAAACAGTTCATTTGTCACAAAAATATATATTTTTTCCAAATAATTTCACTTTAATTGATATTAGTTTTAATCTTTGTCGCTCATTCAATGTACATGTTCCCATTGAAAATGCCCCCGGTGCTTGACTGTCCTACAGATGCTGCATGTTTGATTCATTGTGGTGGGTGGGGGGGGGGAACAATATTTGCATCTGTCAGAGCATGTTCACCTCTTATTACCTACTGCTAGTCGTCCCTCTCGACTAAAACTTCACCCTGTCAGTGTTCCTGCTTGGTTCTGAAAACAAACAACACTGGTAAAGCACATTTTATTTACAACACCAGTATGAACAATGTCCTTGATTATACTGTAGGCTCCTGGAACGAATAGCAGCAGCTCTACATAGATGCACAATTGCTCCATACGAGCATGATCTATCTCTCCAGAGCCATTCAAGCATCACTACACTCACATTCTCCTTGTGGTGCTCTCTTCTATTGAAGTTAGAAGTAAAACAAATATATATATATATTAAAGCAAAAATCAATCCTTTTGTTGTAATTGGCACTAAAGTCAAGCGCCAAGCGGTAAAGAAAACAACTTTGCCCTCAGAGATAACACTCTCCCTCTGAAGATAATGTTTCTGCACAGAAGGTCTTGAAAGAATAAAGTATTTAGTGCGTTATCCACGAGACTTGACAAATGTAATGATATTCAAATGAGCAGGATAATATTATGTCTGTGGGGAGCGTGATCCAATTGGATATTAATTAAATATTGAGTGAGAGAAACGTTGTATTTAATAATGCAAGCAGTTCCCCTGGATTTCCTCTCTGGAGAGCTGCAGTCTGCTAACATAATGGGCTTTGTGAATTAGAAGCAGGAAGTGTGTGCCTGTGTTGCTGTGGAATAAACCTGCACAAAATAATAGTTTAGAGTCGCAGGAAAGCGTATAGAGGGAGTTTACACAGCAGGGTCTGTTAACAGGTAATACATAAGTAATCAGAACTTTAAAGGGACTTACTACTTTCAAGGTGAAAAATGTCATCTTTGTTGAATACCACAAGCAGTAACAATGACTTTATTTCAGTCCTCACTTAATGTTTAATATCAATACCTGGTATTTCTGTTTGTTTCCCTTATGCTGTAGATATCAAACGCCATATGTTCTTAAATATGTTTGGTCAAAACCGAAGGAGCAATCACAAATGTGCTATCCCGTGTTAAGATGTTGCCCCACTCTCAAAGTGTTTCTTAGTTCTCCCTGGACCTTGAACGTGCACTTTCCACATTTATAACCTGCAGCAGCCCCAGACTAACCTTCCATTACACAGTGTGCTCCACGTCTTCCTCCTGACCCCGTTACTTCTGATTTTACCCCAGCAGCCCTCTCCTCCGCCTAACAGAGTCACGTATTGTTCTTGTATGCATGACGGATTACTGCTCCCCTCCAAAAGGCCTTGAAGCCGCCCATGTGAATTATGAATGTTAAACATTTCAGTTAACCTTAAGAGTGTTACCTTTTCTTTCAAGTTTTACTTTGGAGAATATTGTTGGGGCAAATGTGTATCTGCTAGAGCTGTCAAGTGATATGGGCCACTTAAATCCAGATTACAATCAAGAGAGCTGTAGGAAAACATACTTTTAATGATCATACTTTATTAGATTTGAAGTTATTGCGTTAGCAAAACTTTTTTTAAAGTGCTGCACAATGATTACTTTATAAACTGTACATAAGTAGTTGAAAAGCTTTTATCATTGATATTTAATGTAAAAGCATCCTCTCCTCCAAATAAAACATGTGGCTTGCCTCGATCTTTTACTTGTTCTGAGGTAAAGTTATATTTCACATCCTCTTTGAATAACCTATTTTCTTCTATTCATCTTAAACTGAATTGAGGCCTGCAGTCCTGTTCAAATTATTCGAATTAAAAACAGTTAATCTTTTCGATGCAATCATTCAAAGGCTCAGACTGATTTGCACAACCACAGAACGAAGTGCAGTGTTAATGCTTTAAGCGTAAGCATAATTGCTCTTCTTGTTACACGTTAAAGACTTCCCATTGAATTCAGCAGCATAAAGAAAGTATGAATAACTTCACTTTCTTCCTCTAGGCTGTCTGTCTGAGTTCACAGGTCGAAAGACACTTTCAAAAGTAATATCCAGGCAGGGAACATTATTAAAGGTTATTGTGTTTGCACACATTGTATCCAAGTTGTGAATGCATAACATTTGACACCCCTGGTTTCTACTTGAAATGAGCCTGAATGGGACAGTAACATAATTCCCATTTTGAGGTGTCATACATGTCATTGTGTGATGTGAGGATGTGGCACATTATCTCACATCAGCTGGAAACAGAATGTCCTTTTATTTTGTTGTATACAACTGGGAAGTGCTCTGGTCTCTCAGCACTTTCTCTATATCTGTACCAGTGATACAGTGTTTCGTGCATGATGCTTGTGTTGATGTTAACCCATTCCCCATTGAAAATCTTTGATCAAATGTGATTTCTAAACATTCATCCAACATAAGATTTTATTCTTGCAACAATTCCAACTTTAACATTACTTTAATCCTATTATATAATATATAAATGTTAAACAATCAGTCTTTATAATGCATTCCCTGCTGTGTTTTTACGCCATGTTTAATGTTTTTCAGTACGCCGGGTGCCACCACGATTCTCCATCCCACCCGTAGACAATGAGATCATGCCGGGCGGCAGCGTCAACATCACGTGCGTGGCAGTGGGCTCGCCCATGCCGTACGTCAAGTGGATGCTGGGAGCAGAAGACCTCACGCCTGAGGACGACATGCCCATCGGACGCAACGTGTTGGAGCTCACAGACGTGCGACAGTCGGCCAACTACACCTGTGTGGCCATGTCCACGCTGGGGGTGATCGAGGCTGTGGCACAGATAACGGTGAAAGGTAAAGAGGCTTCTTCATAATAAACGTCTGAAATGTCATCAGTAAGCTCCTACAAAAGATACACAAAGGCTCGAGCTGGACTTCATTAATACAGGTTTGAACCTATTGGTACTTCACCATTCAATGTTGTTTCTTGAGGTCACGATTCAATTCAATATTGACTCAGGATTAAGTACATAGTGTTGCTAATGTATGGATTGCCTCCCCTAATGAACTCGGTGTGGCAAATGATGGCATGAAAGCAGAGGAAAGTGTGCAAAATATTTAGATTTTTACATTTAAAAAGTCAACTGATTGCAAATATGCAACCACACAAAAGCATAAAAAAGAAAAGCAAGTTTTACAAAAAGAAAACATACGATGCCTGTTTTTGAATACCTTGGAAAGCTTGCACAAACGTTTCAACACATGCAGTTGCTTTTAGCTAAAAAGAGGTTTTAAAAATACATTTTTGGAATTTTTGAATTAATTTAAACTCTGAAAAGATTAAAATCTTGATTCTAACAGGAAAGGATTTATTCCCCCTTCACTAAAAATAATAGCTTCCTCAAAATGCTCCAAATTCTGCATGAAGTCATAAATATATACCAATGTGCAGCGACTTTAAGTTAGGAGTAAATATCCATGCAGGGACTACTCGCAGTGCTTTGCAGAAAGTTATTTACGTCTCGCCGCCACGATAAGTCATCTGAGGAGATTCCTTAAAGCCTTAGACAAGCCCGCCCTGGCCTGCCTGCATTAGATGGCAGATTGAGAATATAGTGAAGTGCTTATCTCTCAGCTGGAGAGCTGCACAGCTACAAGCTCACCATTTCTGTTAGCAAGAGGTAAAAGAGGGGGGGGTATGGGGTACTTATCTGAGTGTAATCATATCTACACAGCAGCGCACCACAAACATATCCCAGATTGGTGTCGCGATGTTCACGTGCACACCAGGGACAGACTCAGATACACACTCAGCTTTGTTTTTCCTCAACATTACATCGAGATATTAGTCACAATATAACAGTCTGACAGCAAGCTCCCCCAGAAGCATACTTCAGATGGCATATAAAGACAATATATTGCCCTGATATCTTCTGCTATGTGCCACAGAGCGGGGAATTAAAGCAATAAATTGAGCTGTTAAATTATTAAAGTGATACATACTGGGAGACCTGAGATTAACGACAGCAGGACACTGAGCTGCTGAACAGGGGGGCCACAATCTCACACCACTTCATATGCAACTTTACAAATATTAACTACAAAAGTGATATTAATAGCTCACAGCATGAGTCTCTTAAGACTCCAGAAATAAAGTATGGTAAATCATCAGTGTATGGAAAATGAATGCATTCAAATAAAAAAAGCCCTTTTGACCGATAGTACTAAAGAAATAATGTTTTTCTTATCATAAGCATGTTTTAATGGTGTTATTATCATCACAGCATTACCAAAGGCTCCTGGCGTCCCCGTGGTTACGGAGCGCACAGCCACCAGCATCACGTTGACGTGGGACTCGGGGAACCCTGAACCCGTGTCCTTCTACATCATCCAGCACAAGTCCAAGTACTCGGAGGACACGTACAAGGAGATCGACGGCGTAGCCACCACCCGCTATAGCGTGGGGGGGCTCAGCCCGTACTCCGACTATGAGTTTCGGGTGGTGGCGGTGAACAACATCGGACGCGGGCCCCCCAGCGATAGCATCGAGGCCAAAACAGCGGAGCAGGCCCCCAGCACGGCCCCGAGGCAAGTCAGAGGTCACATGTTGAGCACCACCACTGCCGTCATACACTGGGAAGAACCGGAGGCGCCCAATGGGCAGATCATGGGCTACAGGGTCTACTACACCTTGGACTCCACCCAGCACGTCAACCTGTGGGAGAAGCAGATTGTTCGGGAGGCTAAC
Source organism: Notothenia coriiceps (assembly GCF_000735185.1). Classification (NCBI taxonomy): domain Eukaryota; kingdom Metazoa; phylum Chordata; class Actinopteri; order Perciformes; family Nototheniidae; genus Notothenia; species Notothenia coriiceps. The sequence goes on along the minus strand of NW_011367963.1, from coordinate 310,655 downwards.
TTTGCCACCATCCAGGGGCTCATCCCCAACAAGACCTACTACATAAGGGTGCTGGCCTACACCTCCGTGGGTGATGGACCTCTCTCCAATGACATACAGATCATCGCCAAGACGGGAGGTGAGAATGTAAAATTCAACCAATAAGAAATATTTGGACTGCATAATGTAAGCCCCATTACTCTAAAGTCACATACCTTCATTAGTGGTTTACAATTAGTTAAGAAAAATACATTCAACCTTGTGCTGTATACTTTATTGTATTGCAATGTGCCTCTCAATACAAAGTGGCATGTGTGCCAGTATGTCTGTACTGATCATGAATACTTCAGGATGTAGAGAGTGATATATTCATGTCTTCTCTTTCCCGCTGCAGTTCCCGCCCAGCCCACAGACTTCAGAGGAGAAGCAAAATCAGAAACAAGTATTTTACTCTCGTGGATCGCTCCAGCACAGACCGGACAGGAAAATCAGATCACAGGATATGAGCTGATGTACAGGAAGAGAGACGACAAAGATGAGGTAACTGTTATTGGATTTAAAGTATGTGATGACAAACAAAATACTCTGAATCTCAGAGTAACTAAATGCTGAGTGGTGTGTTGATTGTTTGCAATGATGCGTTGTTTGTTTTATGAAATTAACATGTATTAATCTTAAATATGTATTGTGACTTCATTATCAGAAAGCAGCATTTCATCATCTTAAAAAACTGCCTGAAAGAAGTGACGATGTGAAACTTTGTCCACAGAAACGTATCAGCTTCGAGCCGACAACAACGTACCTGCTGAAGGACTTGAAGCCCTTCACTACTTATACTTTCCGGCTGGCAGCTCGTAGTAAACATGGAGTAGGAGCGTACACCAATGAGATCTCTGCAGAGACTCCACAGACACGTAGGTCTTCCTCCTTATCTCACACAGTTTAAACTCTTTGGGAAGGAACACATTTTCAAATGCATTTTCAAATTAACAAGTGCCTCTGCAAAATCCGCAAGTGACAAGAGTGTCAGGAAGCTCCTGAGCACAGATAAAGCAAATCCAATTTTTCCTTCAGAGGCTTGATGCATTTGAAAAGATGTAAACATTTAAAAAGAGTGAATAAGTGTTACCTGACCATGCAGGACTCACTTTGAAAAGATTGCATGGACAGGCTTTCATGTGAAGTCAGGAGACAAGGTCACAAAAACCTCCCCTCTCCACCTTTGTTGTGCAAAAAAGTCCTGACTGAAATAAATGATAAAGCCTTGAATTATTTATATGAATGCCCAGCAGTTTCTCATAAGTAAAAGGGCATTTGAGGAAGCCTTGTCTCTTGACATTGCATGTCAGCCAAAAAAAAGAGAGTAGAGGATTTTGATCTTTCTATGTAGCTACACTGCCAAGAACCACTTGGGATTTTCCCATTTTCAACATTGACGTTTAAACTCCATTCAAATTCAAATCAAAAGGGTTGTGAGGTAACGATATCATAGAAAGCTCAAAGCAAGTATTGTCTCTGTAGTTAGGGACATTTCCATTCAAAAGACCTCCGATTTATGAAACAGGTTGAAAGAGAGGAATTGGATTATGTTACTATATCAAATTAAATCCAGTGTGGTTTAACTCGAGAATTCCCCTTGAATCATCAGAGCAAAAACAAAGAAGCGTTTGACTTTGCACATTTCAAATAAATCTGAGGTCTGTAAAAGACAAGGTCAGGATCAGGTGGGTATGAAAGCTCAAACTTTGAAGAGGTCAATGAAAAAGTGCATGCCAATGTTATCAGAATCTAATAAATCAGTCGTGTCTCCTTGGGAAGTTCTTTGTTGTACAATCAGGCTTTTACCACAAACCAACAGGCTTCGGAAAGGTTGGTGACAAATACAACATGTTTCTATTTTAAATAGTTAAAGCATCAACCTTTATGTTTTTGGATTGATGGTAACTGCTTGCCAAATTTGTCTTAGATATCACTATATTGATTTCGGAAAGGTTTATCTTAGATTACCACAAGTATGTTAGATGTATAGGATATAATTAAGAGAATATTAAAATATAATTTGTTTAACTTTTTTTATAATTATTTTTCTGACAACAAAGGTAGGTAACATAATGTTAAAGCTGTTGCTTTTTTCCAATCAACACCTTCCATTCATAATCAGCGTGTACACTTTTGTGTTGATTGTTTCCTTTCATTTGGTCTTTATTTGTGATGTTTCATAGATTTAAAATAAGTTTTGTTTGCCCTCATAAGTCCTTGTGGTTTTTCCTCATTTTGTGTCATTTTATTTTCCCTTTTCCTTTGTTCGGTCACTTCTACCATCATCACCCAAACCAAAAACTGAAACTCCTTTAAAACTAAACAAATGAATGGCCTGAACAAACACAAACCCTTCACCTACACCAAAACCCAAAACCAGAACCATCTGGCCCGCCGCAGGAAGTCAAGTGCTTTAGCTCCAGCTCCACCAGCATCCTGGTAAGTTGGCGGCCCCCCCCAACGGAATTACAAAACGGGATCATAACGCAATACAGCATCCAGTACGCTGCTACTGAAAGGGAGGAGACCACCGTACACGAAATCTCTGACATCCCTGCGGAGAGCTCTCAGTACCTTTTGGAGAACCTGGAGAAATGGACTCAGTACCGAGTGACGGTCACAGCTCACACGGACGTCGGGGCGGGACCGGAGTGCGTGCCACAGCTCGTGCGCACAGAGGAGGATGGTATGTGTTCCATAACATAGCTGCAGCGTTAACCTCCCCCGTCACATACTAACAACCTACCAACAACTCCTGCTTCTTCTTTTCCCTCTGCCTGCTTCTAATCAAAGTGACACTTCAAACCTTTTGCCCCTTGTTGGACTCTGCCCTTTTTTCACCTAGACAAACTGTGACTTTGAGAAAGCACCTTTTTTTTGTTGTGGCTTTTTCCCCCAACGCTGCTCAATTTCAACACATGGTATGGCATTTTCAACTGCAGGCCTCCAACTTCCAGTCCCAACTGTCATTTTTGAAATAAACTCTGCAGTGTTTTTGAAAGGCAGCATATTTTTTGGCTTTTTTTTGGACAGTGGGAAGACCAAAGGGTGGAAGAATTTTTTTTTTTTTTTAAAAGGCCATTTTGATATTTTTGTCCCCTCATGTGATAGAATCATTTTTTTATTCATGTTTTTACTCATAGCCAAAATTCTTGTAGTGCTTCAAGCCTTTGAAACACTTGAAGCCGCCTTTGGCTCCACTTTTCTATTTTGGCAAAACACATTTTTATTCCATGTTTTCCAAAACCCACTCTACCCATTTTTAATGTTTCCAGATTAGGTCAGATGTCAGACCTGTTTTTGCTGTTGTTTTTTCCCCTTACCATTGTTGAAATATTGATGTCATGCAGTGCTTGTCGCAGTTTGCTGCACTTTTGTGATTTTTTTTTAATCACTGCAGCATTTTGCGCTACGGCTTTTGGGCAAGATTTGAAAAAAGAGGGTAGAGGGGTCTCTATAATTTTGACCTTTTTTCTTCTATCCCATGATGTTCCTCCAGTTCCTAGCGGGCCACCTCGTAAAGTTGAGGTGGAGGCTGTCAACTCCTCATCAATTAAAGTGATCTGGCGCTCACCAATGCCCACCAAGCAGCACGGTCAGATCCGAGGGTACCAGGTGCACTATGTCAGGATGGTTAATGGGGAACCCACAGGACAGCCAGTCATCAAGGACATCCTGATTGATGATGCACAGGTACAACACCGCCTCTCTCACACGCACAAAATCATTTTCTCACTCTCTCACCTTTACAAGCACTACAGAGAAATATTCTATTAGGAGTAGAAATAAGCTAACTATTAATCTTTCAGAATTATGATTGAACTCAGTTAAAAGTGACTATTTTTTCACTGATTGCAATTCTATTTGGCAAATATTTATATTCATCAACAGATACCTTTATGTGGTGCTTGCAGAAGAACTGTGTGTGTATATTTTCTGACCAGTGAATAGTGTCTGTACATGGCTTTATTCTTGTCCCTTTTCTCTCTGTATTCTTATATCATAATCAGTGGGAATATGATGATTCAACCGAACATGTGAGTAGTTAAACATAATCCTAATCTTGCTTTCCCCTGCATGAATGGCATGTGGTGTCTCTGCATTAGGATTGAAATGTTTCAAGCTTGTTCAACTTTATAAGATGTTGAAACAACTGAAGGTGTTATTGACTAATATTAACCTTAAAGATTTAAATTATATTACTCAAGACAAACATAGTCTTTATCAAATATATCCTATTCCTCCTAAGCATGCCGCAGTGTTACGTTTCTGCTGAGAGAATGTGTCTGTTTTGTCTTTTGTGATGCTGACACCACATCCCACTGTTATCGCTCTGCTTGCTTGTGAGTTTCTTGCAACTAAAATCCTGCATATTTACAGGAAATGATCATCACAGACCTGCAGGCTGAGACCACATACTCAGTTACTGTGGGAGCATACACCACTAAAGGCGATGGTGCACGCAGCAAGCCCAAACTGATCACCACCACTGGCGCAGGTATTGTGACAGTGACTGCAAATCTCTCATTATCATCTGCTATTTTACACCATGAAACTGCAATTCTACTCTGTAAGCTGTGAAACTGCAGTTCAATGAGGAAAAAGTGAGAGGCAAACATTATCTTTGACAGTTTGTTTAAAGTGTGAATGCAGCTAATTGCCGTCTCCTTTAGTGCATTAACTGTTACACCGTGGTGTGACATGGAAATGCTGAAGGCATTTTTACATAATGAAAAAGGTAGAGATTCTGAGAGTAAGACAGAAAATAAAACAGCTCAGCTCTTTTACTTGCCTCCTTTGATAGAGAGGTATACATGTACCGTAAAGAAAAAGGACTGTTTTGTACTTATAAACACCTCAACTGATAATCAATACTATACAAAACTCTTTCTATTACATTAAAAATACTAGATTCATGTATCAACACGATACACGAGCAGCTTTTTCAAATCACTCATGTGAGGATAATCACAATTATTACAATAATAGAAAGGTAGCATTGCTGTCTGTAGCCATACTATATTATCCTGATATGTAAAATAAAATATATAAATATTCCCATTCCTTATGTATTATAACTGATCCAGAGAATCCATAAGACACTTCTTGTTTATAAAGTTGTATTACTGTTAAAACTGTCACTTTAGATGTGGTTTTCATAGAAAAGTATATATATATATATATAAATATAATAAGATGTATACGTGGTTCTCCATATTGCTAACAAGTTGTCCCATTGCTGTTTTCAGTTCCTGATAAACCTCGACTAATGGTCAGTACGACCAACATGGGCACAGCTCTCCTGCAGTGGCACCCCCCAGCCATCACCCACGGCCCCCTGCAAGGCTACCGCCTCCGCTTTGGCCGCAAAGACGTGGATCCGCTGACGGTCATCGAGTTCCCCGAGCGGGAGAACCACTACACTACTAAAGAGATCCATAAGGGAGCCTCGTACACTTTCCGCCTCTCTGCGCGTAACAAGGTGGGCTTCGGGGAGGAGACAGTGAAAGAAGTCACCACAAACGAGGCTATGCCGAGTGGCTACCCTCAGAGTATCACCGCAGAGGGCGCTACAACCTCCACCATCCAGGTCATCTGGAAACCCGTTTTGCTGCCAGAGCGAAATGGCCAAATAGTGAAATACGCTCTGCAGTACAAAGACATCAACAGCCCACGCAGCCCCTCCGAACTCTTCATCACTGCGCCGGAATCAACGGTCATCCTGGATAGCCTTAAGCCTGATACCACTTATGATATTAAAATGTGTGCCTTCACCAGCAAGGGCTCTGGTTCCTATAGCCCCAGTGTCCAATTCAGGACACAGCCTTTGGATCAAGGTAGGACCAGTACCTGAACCCTTTTTCCCTTTTAAAACCAACTTTTCTCTGCCCGACCACAGCAGCTTCCTCTGAGAAGCTGGCAGTAAAGCCTCAAATGGTGGAAGTCTACCACAGGACTTCATATATTGTCATACCATACAGTAGTCTCCCTAAATTATTATTTATTTTTAAACTCACATGGAGTAAGTATTTGTCTCTCTTTGTCTCATCAGTCACGCAAAGTTCAGTCATTATTTAAGAGTTGGTGTTAGTAAGAAGGTAAGAATTCAGTGAGTTCAGTTAATGCTACTTTTGGTTTTGATGGAGACAGTCTCAGGTAAGCACTGGTTGTGGGACCCTCAGTGTAGATAGAAAAAAGGGAAAGGATGTATTGTGTCTAAATCACCTGCTCCCCCTTTCTTTTAGCAGTGTTTGCAAAAAACTTTCATGTGAGAGCTGCCATGAAGACATCAGTGCTGCTCACCTGGGAAATCCCAGAGACCTACAACCCCGCTCAGCCTTTCACCGTGAGCACTGCACCAAAAAACATACCATTAATATATGTTTTGACATGCTCTACACGTTACTATGCCACGGAAAACACTTCAGTTACATCCACAAACAAGATCCTTTTGCATCCAGATCCTTTACGACAACGGGCAGAGTGTGGAGGTGGATGGGAAGCTAACGCAGAAGCTAATCACGGGCCTTCAACCTGAGACGCAGTACTCCTTCCTCCTGACCAATCGTGGAAACAGTGCAGGAGGTCTGCAGCACCGAGTGTCCACCATGACGGCCCCCGACATCCTCCGCACCAAACCCTTCCTGATCGGAAAGACCAACTCAGACGGGATGGTGACTGTGGAGCTACCATCTGTGCAGACTTCTGAAAAAATCAGGTGAGGAGAGTTGATCGAACTTAAGAGGGTTTTAAACCAAAGCAAATTTAAAAATGCAATGTCCTGGAGTGCTCTCTCTAATTTGTTTCGGACTATTCAGTTTCTGGGAATTTCCCTTATAATTGGCAACTTGCATCAAGTGTAATATGATTTGAATGTATAAAAATGGCCCTTTTGTTGGATATGTGAAATCACATTGGTGCCGTAGAATCCATATCACTGATTATTATCGCTGACTGATGCAATATGATTAAAAGTAAAGATGATAACTTGATAGCTGACCTTGTCAGGGGTTATTCCTCCAAAACAGGGTCATTTATATTCATCCCTACATTCCAGTGTAATATCCACTTCACCTCAGCCATTACACACTAAAGCAGCCCGACTCATTGAGGCGCGCTCCTCTAAGCCCTATAAAGTCTCTTATAGCCGTTCAACAAAGCCCAGGGTTGTCAGAAGGCCAAGGAGCATCCGATTGTAGACCGATGCTTCAAACCCATCTTGGGTTTTTTTTATTTAGCTGGAAGCACTTGGCCCAGTGTTTCTAATGCCAGAGCTTAAGCTAATTACTCTCCCATTAGCCAGCCACACTGCCGTCCTGGCCAACGCTAGCTACTGCAGAGCCCAACCAGGAAGCCCAGAAAAATGTCCGTTATCACTACTGCCACCCAGATGACGGGATAAAAGTCCCTCTTATTCTGAATCTTTCCCGAACATGCATCAAAATAAATAGGCACCATAACAAAGTGGCCCCAATCCACTCATAAATAACTCCTTCATTTGCAAATGTATGGATATTAGATTATCATTGAGTTTCATAAAGAAAGCTATCCTCTGGGCAAAACTGCATTTGTTTTCTCAGCCATACTGGGTTTTGTTTGTCCGGGAAACAATCACCATTGACTTGCAAATACCACTTGTGAACGATGTCTTTTGAAATGTGGCAGTGATCTTTAAGCACGTCTAGATTATTATATACTGTACTTTGCATTTTTCTTTCAGGGGATATTACATAGTGGTGGTGCCTCTGAAGAAGCAACGGACTGGCAAGTTTTTCAAACCCTGGGACAATCCTGATGAGATGAATTTGGAAGAGGTAGGTTCAAAGCATGATCTGGTTATAATGACTCGGGCTACTAGGGAACACAAATACAATATATAATATTCCAGTCATTTTCTACGATCCAGTTTTTGTACACAGCTTCTAAATAGTTTCTACATTACTGTATGCAGATACCTCACATTTATTTTCTCAAAACTGGAAAGAATAAGTTCCGAGTGCAGGAGGAACAGGAGATGAGTCTCCCTGATTGACGCAAATAGCTGCAGAGAGCACTGCTCATATGGAAATGAGAACATGAAGTAGCCATCAAGTGCACTGCAAACTCAACCCCCATCCATCCCCCGCCTCCGCCTCATCCTCCCCCTCCTCCTCCTCTTTGTGTCTGTGGTAATTACCTGAAGAGCGGCATCAGGCCTTCATGTCTCTCCTCATGCCAGGCAGAGCTAGGCTACTTCGTATGCACAAAAACACCCGACCAATGTTATATTTAGCCCGTTGAAATAATTCAGGAGGTTCTGTGCATCACAGGTAAGATTCAATGGGAAATCAATAGGATGCTTGCTCACTATATAAACTGTGATTACATTGTCGGTATTTCTTTAAATGCAGTGTCATAATCATTTATGATTCGGTGAAGAATACATTGCAGCCTGTCCGACAAAAGTGAAAAAATGGAAGCTTCTCAAAAAAAAACTCAGGTTACATAAAAGCTGGCAGTATGCATTTGTATTTGATAAATCCTCTAGCAAAGCTTATTTTGAAACTGAGTTTTAAAATATGTATTTCTATTGTACAAACATCACAATACATCACATGTCTACAGGGCTAAAAGAGAGAACGCATGCCATGCCTCATCCTGCATTGGCTCTGCAGCTCGTGCCTACAGGCCCGTGTCTGCAGCCTTGACCGATCGCCCAAAAGTCGCCCTCTGTCAGAATTTATTTGTTTGTCAATATTGGCACTCACCTTTTCACAACTTTTCCCAAGGGCAGCTAGATTTAGCCGTGTTGACAGGAGAGATGATTGAAGACATTATCGGGCAGCACCAACAGCCCCGCAGCCAAAACAGAACACACACAGGAGCGCACACACTCTGATGTGAATGACAGGCAGGCACACACACAAACACACACACACACACACACACACTGAGTGCACCCAACTCCGAGATATGAAATCAGACGCTCACACAACTAGCCCGATATGATTAGCATAATTATGATCCGTGCTCCGTACTGCAAGTTTAAAGTCAGATGGAACAGACTCATATGAAGGGCAGAATGCATTTCTATCTGCCTATTATCATTATTATCATTATTATCATTATTATCATTATTATTATTATTATTATTATTATGGAGTAAGATACATGTTTTTGGCTCTAGTGGATTCTATATTTTTTGATATTTAAAAAAAGAACACTATAAAGACTGATTGCTCGAGACAAAAAAACAAAACACTGGTTTGCTATGTTATTTTTCCCTTCTCAAACTGGCAGTAGCATTGATAAATTATTATTTTTTTCTTCTTTTAATTCCTGCCAATAACGAGTATGTCTTAATTTTGAAGAAATGTTTTCTTCCAAACTTGTCATAATGTGGTTTGAAACCATTTGTTGATGCATAATGTCATTTATCCTCGCTTTGCATATTTTGTATTCATATTTATGAAAAGATGAAGAAATAATGTTCATCAAATCCAGCAAAAAATGAATTCCGTCTCTTTTTTACTGTTTGAAGCTTTTGGATAATCCCCAAATGTTTTATGTGCTGGAAATTCACACAATCATTTATTCTTGCAGTGTTTTGTAGTCAGAAGACTGATAAAATAAGTCATTGATCTTCTCTGTTATGTTCCGTCTTTTGCAATCAGTGTTTCAACTTGGCAATCAGACGGAAATCTAGATTGGCAGATTTTGGTGTGTGTGGATGTCTTGTCATGTGTGCCGGGATGTGTTATCAAGCGTCTGCCTCCTCCCTGTAGCTGCTGAAGGAGATAAACCAAACGAGCAGAGGCCTTCGGCTCCGCAGGCAGGCAGAACCCAAAGCCTACATCGCGGCGTACTTCAAAGACCTGCCCAGCGAGTTCACACTCGGAGATGCAAAGACCTACAGGGGCTTCGAGAACAAGCAGCTGCAGAACGGACAGGAGTACATCTTCTTTGTGCTCGCTGTTTTGGAGATGTCTGAAAATGTAAGTCTGCCCTCTCACACTTCTATCATCTATTATTGGTATATATACGCACTACTTGAGGTTAGCTTCAGACTTGGTGATCTCAGGGTATTTTTGCACCAAACTCTGCATGTTAAAACACACAAGGGTTAAATATTCTGGTCAGATGTGACTCGAGCATTTGTGAGGCTTCAACTTGAAAACTTAAATCTGCAGCTGGCCCCAGAAGCTGACCCTTGCGGCTAAGGGGAGAGAAACCCCTTATGACCTTAGCTGATCGCGAGAGTACCTCGATAACAGGACTCCTCTTTAATTGTGTCCTACGTGCGGTCCAGCTTATCTCCATTGCTACAGCTAGTGTGTGTGTGCATGTGTCCGTCTGTCTTAACTGAAGACCTGAAAGCTGCATGATTAGGCAGCCGCGGGCTTGATATGATGGATTTGATGAGCTGCAGGGTCCATAGTGCTGCCTCGCACTCTCTCCGCTCACCCCGAGTTCAGGTAGAGCAAAACGATAATGGCCAACGGAGGGAAATCTCTAATTTGCCCACTGAAGCATATATTTCCTTCCCACAAGACCCTTTTTTATCTGCTAGTAGAATGTGAAATAGTTCAATCAAGGCTTCTGTATAAGAGAGACATTAAAGATCATTTTGATTGGTCAAACTGCAGCTTAGCAGAAATTGCAAGGCAAAACTTTGAATTGGTTTTTAATTTGTATTGTTGGTCATGCCGTCTTTGTCAGAGTCTTGTTAGATATGCTCTGTAGTTAGGGGGAATTAATTGAAGACTTGCGGTGGTGCTTTGAATATCTTGAGCTCAGATCTTATCTTAAGTCTCAAGAAAATATCTGGATCTAAATATATCTTAATCTCAAGATTATCCAAAAAGTAAGAAGGAAGGGGTCGACTTTGTCAAACCAGCAGATGTTTTTTTATATTGACAATGCCTTCTCGCCTGTTTCAGATTATGTACGCCACGAGTCCGTACTCTGACCCGGTTGTGTCTGCGGACACCGACCCCCAGCCCATCATCGACGAGGAGGAGGGCCTTATCTGGGTGGTGGGCCCTGTGCTAGCTGTGGTCTTCATCATATGCATCGTCATTGCAATCCTCCTCTACAAAAGGTGAGGATATTAATGATAATCTGCATTTAGAGTTATTAAAAAATATATGTTCACACCAAGTGACGCAATTGCACAGGAATGAACCTCAGATGGGACAACTCCCTTTACACATCACATAAATAGTACATACAGTAGATATAACTAATATATGTGAACCTAAAAACCATGTTTAGCCACTCAATATTAATATATGGTCATTTAATTTATAACATGCATGACTATTATGCAAACATTTTCATAAGCACATCATAAAACAGACACTGAGGTATATTTGTCCTGAGACTATCCTTGACCCTCACTCTAAACAGCACACACACATAATCTAAATCCAAACACATAGTTTCCCAAACTATTAAGCCATCAAATGCAGAATCCCACAATACTTCAAACAGACATGTGCGTCAACTGTAAATAAATCAGACTCATCCATCTACCCCCTAAAAAAACACGCACTAAAACTATGTAAAGCACTTGCGGTAGTGCGAGTTCACACGGAATCAAAGCAGCTATTTTTTTTGTAAACCCCCTATGGTAGCAAGGCCTCGTACTGTCACCGCTCATCAGTCAAGAGTAGGAGGTGGGGGCCTGGGCTTTGACTATCTGCTGCACGTCTATGTGTATGTGTGGCTTCAGAGGAGCCCTGGGGCATCATCCCAGCTAGCATAACCCCCCCCTTACTACTACCCATTCCACGAGGGAGACTAGCTCGGATCCTGACTCTGACCTTATGATGCCCTCCTGCTTTGCCAGGATACACACATGCATATATCTCTTACACACACACACACACACACACACACATACACACCTTCTCTCCGTCCTTCACTATCTTGTCTCTTTTCACCTTTTGCATAAGGCACATTTGCTGCAGTGTGCATTCAATCAAATGTCCGATCCTAAGCAGAATTTCACAGTAGTCCTAGAGAAGTAATTTTGTGAAGGTAAGATTAGTAAGTGAAGAGTCAGCAGGAACAGTGGAAAATACATAAATAGTAGTTAAATGTAAGAGGTTTATACGCAAAGCTTTATTCTCTTACACCTTATTGTCCTTGGACTCCATTCATATTAAGTTCACGTTTGGATAAGGGGAATTGAAGGAGAATAAAGACTGTGTGCAGGGGGGCTTCAGAGTTTTACATTTGTGAAATGCAGATTTATACATTGATTACCAGGCCACCATTTATTGCAAAAAGAGGAGACATTGCTCTTGCCAAGATCAATTTTAATGTGACACAATGCGCTTCTTTTAAAAACAAGGAACAACAACCCTGTTGAGCTCTGCGAGAGGACATGGGAATAACTGCAGTTATAAATCTGCTAATGTACCAATAGATTTATTATAAAATACTTGTTTATGCTAAATAAAAACAAAGGAAGTCACTGTGATCTTACAGTACAAGGAATTTGTTGTTGAATATACTTAACTTTATTTATCTACAAGTAACAGTGGTAGGCCTATGTGCAGGAAAAGACAGCCTCAGCAATTAAGAGTCAAGAGATGACTTTTTCTGCTTGAACAAGAAGCAATCAGCTGAAACTGCTTGAAACAGCAGAGACACAATGTACACATCCTGAATGCACCTGGGTAACTAGTATTTGAAACAAAAAGCCCCAAGACTGCGTAATGGAGCATCATCTCCGAAGCGAAGCATCACTAATCTTGCATGCAAAGATAGGTTGAGATATGATTGGTTTTCTCTCAAAATCACGTATTCTACAGAAAGCGTTGTCTTTATGGATAATCTAAAAAGGTCTTACCGCCTAATGTTGTGTCGATATTTCTTTCCTTGCTGACCGATGGAGCAGCAAACCAGACAGGTAAGAATGAGAGCAGCAGAGGAAGACTAACTCCTTAAAGCCCCTTTATCCCTTTATCCGTCCACTGTAGATAATAAACACATAGAACTAGAGTTGATGCCAATGGTGAAATGATGCCAAGTGCTTAATTGAAATCAACACATGTTAAGAAAATGCTTCATACTATAAGCAAAACCAAAGTATTTATATTAAAGCAGAAAATGCCAGTGACCAATTATGTGTTCTCATTTCTCACTTTGTATACACTAACATTCAGTAGCTTGTGTCAACGGTGACAATGATTTGCACTTGTAATGTATTATAAATAGACTCTACAAATATAATATTTGCATTGAACAAATAAAATAAAGATAAAACGGAGTGTAACAAATAACAAGAATACTTCACAACATAATACAATCTAATTGAATAGCCCTGTAGTCAATTATACATTTGTCTAGTAGTTCCGTGTCTTGCAAACAATAACAGGACATGGATACAATATAATACTGTCCACACAGACCCCTAATTACAGCTTTAAAATGACACCTGATCTGACACCGTCATTGAAGAGTTACCATTAGGCTTCACTAAGGGTGGCATTTACCGGTTAGAGGCTATTGTACTGGAGTTCATTATACTGTGAAGTGATAATGTTATTGAGTCCACCCCTGTGGCCCTAGTGTAAAGTAAGAATGCAGTCCTGTCACCTCTTTAATTACATATTTGCCTCCGGTATTTATTCAAACACAAGGCAGGCATTGAGGTTTTACAGCAACCAAAAAAAACAAAACAATGTGCCGTTTGTTCTGCAGAAAAAGAGCAGAATCTGAAGCTAGGAAAGGCAGTCTCCCCAACAGCAAGGAAATGCCCCTGCATCATCCCACTGACCCCGTTGAGCTGCGGCGCCTCAACTTCCAAACGCCTGGTAAGTATTCCTAATAATGGAAGTGACATTTGTCGTATTTACTGTGAATTTACAACCAAATGTGTGATGGGGAAAAGGATGCAAATACTGAAAAATGACATGCTTAAAAAGGTGCAGATGTGAATTCAATCAATTTTGTCAAATTCAGCCCATACTTCCTCAAGGTCCGTTCTGTGTACGCTAAAAGAACATATCAAGTGTTCATACACAGCCCTGGATACAAAAATGGGAAGCAAAAAGCCAAGACAAGTGTCTTGGACTGCGCCAAACAGCCAATCAGCAAAGGCCAGGGAAAAGCCATGGATGCATTAAGTGATACAATGAATCTTATTTTAGTTTTTGAGTTCAAAGATCACTCTTTTATCCAGAATGGTTGACACCAACTTTAAGACAATACTGTATCCTCATTATTAGCTGTATATCAAATATGGTTTCTTCATTTGCAAGTACAGCTGACATTGGAACCTCATATTGTAACGTCCAAAAATCGTACCCCTAGTTTCGGCAGCGAGTTTGTCACGAAACAAGTGAGCAGTTTGTAGGTAGACAGTGGACAGGTGCTTAGAGTAGGCACGGAGGGTCACAACTGACAGTCTCCTCCCCGGGGACACTTCTCAGTGGAAAATGAAGAGGCAGAAATGCAAGCTTGACAGTTTCATGGCAGCTGTCATCTTCCTCTGCACCTGGGTTATCCAGGTCATCAGGGCTTGTCATGCTTACTCAGAGTGCTGCTGGGATGGTGTCCTGCTGATGGAGACAGGGCGCAGCACCCTGGAAGGTGAGAGAAATACAAAGTGTGTCATGGCGCTGTATTTGTATACGAGCCAATGAACGATGAAGTGCTGAAAATCGGAGGCTCGCTGTAAACACCAGTGTTTACTCGCTATGGCCTTTAGTCCTGAGGTGAGAGGTGGTCAGCGGTCATGCTTTGCCTCAGTCATGTGACCTTTTACTCGCCTGGGGAAACGATGGGAGTCAGTCCATTTATCACCTAAAAGGAGGTATGCATCTCGGAGAGACACACTTAACTGTCGCTTGAGTTCCTCTGGCAGCGACTGCTCTGGGAACAGGTGTTCAGCGACTGCCAATAATGTTGTTATATCAAAGCCATATTTTTCAGGTCAGGTCGTATGAAAGAGTATGAATTATCCCTGCAGGCTCATTTCTGAGAAAAAATAGATTTTGCATATTTATGAAAGCTCTTCAATGATGTTAGGACCATTACTGGCTGTTTCATCCTGGCAGAGGGGTATTTTTCCTTTTGGCTCAGAGTAATCTCAGCCATACTCCCACTATTTCACTCTCAAGCCATCATCTTTCCCCCAGCAGCCTTTCTGAGAGCTGGTATCTTGGCTCTCTCGCTGCTCAACCACGTGACAGCTTTCTCTCAAGTCTTGAAGCCCTTCTACATTAGACCAGTACTTTCCTACCCTTTCCTCCACCTCTTTACCTCTCAATGGACATTTTTATCTTAAGGATGCTTGATGTTTGAGCGACGGAGTGTTGGAAATGGTGCTTTCATTGTCCCCCAGTGGTGGAAATGGATTTTGAGTAGCGGGCTGCAATAGAAACACCCTTGGCCGTCTTTCAGAGAGACGTGAGAGTGGGTGGGAAAACGAGGCACAGCTTCCATTAGCTAATGCCCACTTGTGTGCCAGCAACCAAAATGAAACATCACCTCATCGAAGAGAGAGAGACTGTCGAGCAACTGGTGTGTGGAAATGGCACCTGAGTTCTCGAGTTGCAGATGTTCGGCCGCGGGCTGTATTGCGACAGCGTGCAAAAAATGTCTCAGTGAACATCAGGAGTGTTCAGATTATACACTTGTGATTGTTTCCTGAAATATAAGTTCTTAAATATGCTTATCACGCATCGCGGCTACAAAAGGCTACAAAGTCAAGTGATCCTAACTGCAGAATATGCAGTTATGTATAGTGTAACACAATGTCAGCATCCTCAGGTTAAAATGCATATAAAAAAATATTCTATAGTTGCTCAAATTTGATTTCTGCTAGGTCGAACACTTTTCTCATTTCCATGAAGAATGCATGGTGGCATAGCCAAGTTTCTAGCATCATGGCTTCTATGTAACTAATGAATGTGCCATTTAGGAAACACATACTCATGTAACTACTTCCCGTCACATCCCAATTTCTGTGAAGAAACTAGTCATCACATTGCTAACGACATCTGCTATGTATTTAAAAGCCGCCGTTTTCTCCGCAGGTTCAGGTGCGTCCAGTCACCCCAGTAACCTCCATTTGTCAAGTTAGTTGTTCTCGATTATGCATTTTACATGTTTTGTTTTTGTAGCTTTAACTCCCTTCTTTTCTGCCTAGCTTTGTATTCCCATCCCCATCTAATCCATCTGGTGTTTTATGCTACGTCATCACAGGAGGCGGCGTTTGAAATGACAGCCTGAACAAATGTCATCACTCAAAGCAGACATCAACATCTGGCCCAACATTTTGAATGTTTTCCTTCTTTCTTTCTTTTTGGGATGTTTGTTTGTGTCTTAGCGTCATGCTAACTCTCCATGCAGCTTTCTGTGTGAATAACAGTTTTCTCTCTCAATAGGGAGAGACCCAGTGCTAGATGACTTCTCATTGGCTTTGTGTCCATATCCTCTTTACGAGCATGGCCACTGCTTTGAGTGAACAAACTAGCCTAACAAGATCCACTCTTCCATCCCCCTGTTAAACACACATGCTGCTTATCTAATGCTTAAGCGATGCCCTCTAATAAGACATTTGATTAAACTTCATTCCATCTGTTCGACAGGTATGGCAAACCATCCTCAAATCCCAATCATGGAGCTGGCCGATCATCAGGAGCGCCTGAAAGCCAATGACAACCTCAAGTTCTCACAGGAGTACGAGGTAAGGAGAAATAAAAGATACCCAATGTGGATTTAGCAGTTGTGATAAGTGTTGTAGCGCCGATGGTTACATAAAGACAATACAGCATCATTAAAGTATTATATATGACCAGGTACTCACATGAACTCAAATGACTGTCAATATTATAATGTTATATTAAAACTCAACTCTCAATTCAGACTACAAACATTCAGTGAAGCAAAACTACACAAAGGAATATCGGTACCAATTTATAATAACCACCATTATTGAGGCAATTGTGTTAGTTAACATCTATTTTATTCTTAAAATCGAGTAAATGCTAAAAGTAATTCAGATTACTTTTTGCTCTATACTATTACCAGATAATTGAAATGTGTCTACACTAGGCTACACTTTACTTATTCTTTCACATCCAGCTAGTTAGTTATATTTTCACTAACGTTTAAGTCTAAAAATGAATCATGGGACAAAGGTGATTTATGTATCCCGTGATTAAATGTTAAAGTCCTTCAAATGTAAGCACCCTCAAAAGCCAGAGAGCTGCAGTCAGACACAGAGTGTTTCCTTCATAATGGCTTTGCATGGTAGATGAACTCAGGGAGCGTGAAACACTGCGAGCAAAGAGTCCTTACAGGGGCATATTCTCAAATATGAATGGTCACCATTTCTCTCAAACTGTATGAGGTCACCATATGGGCGTCTGCCAAGCTGCCCGATCATTACTGCAGCTTAAGTACATTGACTTTCAATTTCATAGTGCTTACTCCGGAGCAATGGAAAGCAATTTGGCCAGCACAATGAAATCAAGATTTTTATTATAAGCAATGTTGCAGCCCTCTGTTTCAACATATTTTGATCAAATATAAGGCTAAGCCAGTCCACATATTGCTGCTTTAAGTGCTTTATGCAGATAAAGAACTCCTTGCTCTATTGTTTTCATATTGAGATTGTGTGCGCTTAAAAACTGCACAATGCCTCCATGGTCATAACAGTATTATAAAGTTTTCCATCATTACAAATGAATAATTAAGCTAATGGTTATGCATTTATTGCACCCATAAATGACCCTAAAGAAGTCATAAAGTAGGATCATATCCACATCTATTCAGATGATAAATAAGGTCAGTGTAATAATGAGTCTGCTAGCTGCAATGTTTCATATTGCACTTTGTGTTTCTACTTTTAGTGAAGAGATTAACTCGTAAAAGCAGTCTGTAGTCGTTAAAAGCACAAGCACAATATTTCGCCTCTAATGTGAAATGTAATGCCATCTTTCATGTCTTTATATGTTCCCGTTGTGATATTATATTTTATAGAGCTAATTTATCGGTGATGAGGGAGCATTATTAATCTCTACCTTACACAGCTGAAAGAGGGTTTGGAAAGCAGATTCTGGTGAACTAGTCTCCAGTGTGATATTCTACTATGTGCCATAAAGTCCTGATAAAATGAGGCGAGCCGACGGAAGAAAGCTTTTCTTCTGTGACCAATTCACAATATTTTTGGGGAAATCTAATCATTTATATATAGCCTTTATTGATGTCGCTGATAACGCATATAGTTCGGAAAAGTACAACTTTTTAAAGTCAGATTTACATGCACAAGAGGCACCCTGCTGCTTTTAATTTAACCTGAATACACAATCTGTCAACTCCTTCATTGTTTACTGTGAGTATCGGTTCTACATAAATTATCTGACAGGAATACAATTCTACATTCAGACTCCGCATGTC
The DNA here is from genome assembly GCF_000735185.1 of Notothenia coriiceps. Taxonomy (NCBI): domain Eukaryota; kingdom Metazoa; phylum Chordata; class Actinopteri; order Perciformes; family Nototheniidae; genus Notothenia; species Notothenia coriiceps. Next base: position 292,238 of record NW_011367963.1, on the reverse strand, counting down.
CATGATATGCTCTTGTTAAAGCTGTGTGTGTCAGTCCTCTTCACTTAAATACAAAAGTAAAATAGCCCGTCTTAAACATTATTTGACCTTGGGTAAACAGATTTTATGCTGAAAGCCAGAGAAGATGCATAAACTTTCTTCATCACGGTTTTACACACATAAGAAGGTCTAATGACGGCACTAAAAATCAATGTTACGCATGACGTTAACACAAAATGATCATTTTCAGCCAAATGTCTCATCAGTGTAGAGATATGGAAAAAAAGACATCACAACCGATGCCATCAGAGCGTTCACTTATATAGCCTTGGTAACCGTAGGAAGACATGAGAGGCTTTTAACCTAGATGTAAACTTTATAACTTGTTTTTTTATATATTACTCTGCTGGGAAAGGCTCAGTAAGCTTTCTGATTGATCTAACAAAAACATCTTATAGAATTGAGTTCATAATCAATGACCTATTATTTAATGTTCATACTATATAATAGCCATTGTAATGATGTGTTCTTCTTCACAGTCCATCGACCCAGGGCAGCAGTTCACCTGGGAGCACTCTAACCTGGAGGTCAACAAGCCAAAGAACAGATATGCCAACGTGATCGCCTACGATCACTCCAGAGTGCTGCTCGCTGCTATCGATGGTATGCCCACACACACCCACACACACACACACACACACACACACACACACACACACACACACACACACACACACACACACACACACCGACCCTACAGCCAGCAAGCACCAACTCTATATTTCACAACATACTGTATTTTAAGTGATATTTCTAAATGTCTAGACTCCATATTTTCAATAATGTGCGGGTGCTTCTTAAAAGAAGAGATGGCTATAGCAACAGGTACTTTTAATATTTAACTGCTGAAGAACAATTTATCCACATTAAATAATCAGTTAAAGGAAGAGATGCAAGTTTTACCAGTATCTATTTATCTAACTGCCTCATATAATATGCAATACACATGTATCGTACTGTACATACAAATGCAATTGATACCTGGTCGAAAGTGACATCAATGATCCAACACGCAACACTTTGCTGCATGTCTTCTCCTTTTACTTCATGTAGGGCTTTATAATAAAGCCTAAAAACAAAACAATGCACAAGTTTTCCAAAGTGCTGAGTTTATATTAGTGACAGTAGGCCTCTCGAGCAATAGTTTATGGACAGGAGTTCCTTTTTTGCCTTTGCTATTTTGTTTTATAAAGCACTTTGTACTATTGTTAAGAACAGTGCTATTAAATAAAGTTTATTAGTGTTGGACAGTTTCTCTTAAGCCCATCACAGAGCTGACTATAAGCAGTGCACTAAGTGTTTGGCACATTTAAAAAGTGTTGCAGTGTACACTGCAGCTTCTAAGCAATGAAAGGCCGTTCTGAAATGGCCAGTAAAGTGCTGGCTGCTGCATCATTGTGTTGGATTAAACACAATTGCACATACACACATGGCTATTAATTAACCGTTTCCATTGAGCAGCTCCCATGGAGGAAAAGGGAAGTAAACAAAGAAGTAAAAGGCTATTGTGACAAAAACAGATAGATAAGAGTCAGAGAGGCCTTTCTCAGCCTCTCAGAAACAACACAGCCCGAGTGTGGATGGAAGTCCATTAGTCGTCGGCGTATAAACACATCTGCACAGCCACATGGAGTCTTTGTGCTGCAGGAAGTAGTTCTCAGCCAGGCGGACATCAGGGAATTCCTCTTTTCCTTCTCAAGCTTAAAGCCTCTTGGCAAGCGATGTGTCCATTGTTTACTCTGATTGAGTTCTTTGAATAAAAAGGGATTTGGGATTTGAATATGGCTACTTTCAGGATGTATTGATGCGAGTATGGATCGGAAGAATCTGAGCACATTTGTGGACTTAAACTGCTGTGACATGAGTTTTAATGAGTGACGAGGCGACTGACCATACTAAACACACTGAGCCGGATTGAACTGGTTCCTAAAGTTAATCTTTAAAACTTTATCTACCTTTCATCGGCTATAATTGTTCAGTAACTACTTTAAATCAGTATTTTTTTATCAGTTTTTATGAGCATAATCCTCTCAAATTCAATACATGATTTGCTTGCTTTGGGACAATTAAGTTGTGCAGGAGCTCCATTTGTTTTTCGATTGATCTATATTTAGCTTGGGAGCTAAATCCAAAGCGACACCTGTATAAATCTATTCCGTAGTTAGAACATTTTTTGTAATCCTAGAAATATCTGAACATGAATAGTATACCACTACTAGGAATCATCATCTTTATCACCATCTCTAAGATGTTTCTGTTTTTACTTTAAAATGAATGTTCTTTTCATAAGGGGAGTACTGAAAAAGCGCTGTGTTTATTTTGCAATGAGCATATTGACAGAGAAAATGGTCGAATTTATACAAATCCTGAGTGACAGAAAGCACAAAGGCAAAATCCATTTGCAAACAACTTGCCTCATTCTCATTAAACCACAGTAATGTCTCTCTTTGCTGTTTCTTTTCAATTTGAAAATGCACTAGGCTTAATTGCATTTATCCCTTGTCCATCACGGAAATGTACAGCCGGGTACAACTTCAACAGCAAAAGAGAGGGGACATGTGGAAAAATGATGTGGGCTGGTCCTTGAATGTGTCCATATTCCATTTTCTTTCCTTTTTTTCTGTTGAATAAGTTACCTGAGAGTAAAAGGGAGTCTTGGGGAGAGGGGGGGGCGTGAGGGGGTTCTCTGATACGTGGCGCCCATGCAGATGAGACTTATCTCGGTCGGCCATGTGTGCACGGAGCCCCTAAACTGCCAGTCCTGAAGCATTGACTAGCTGTCAGCTCCGTCTCTGCGCCCGGATTGGAAAAGGCTGCTGCGCCTTTCATTTAATATAAGCAGCAGAGGGAAGGAGAGAGAGAGGGTGGGCGGGGGATTGTTTTGCTTTTTTTTTTGGTTTGTTTTTCTCTTTTTGAGGTGTGAGACTTTTACAGACCCAGCTGTATCTCCAAGTCAGTTGCAGATATGGAAGAAGTACACAGAACCGGGGGATTTTAAAGTGGTGTTGATAGACTCGAACACTGGCAACAAATCTTACAGTTTTATGATTTTTTTTCATGTATTACTATCATAAGACTTGGCTAACTTTATTTTAAGGAAACACAGATAATAGACTGCGGAATGCAACAATGATATGTATTTTGTTGCATCTTTTGTCTTTTGCACTGTGTAAATTAAACATTGTTTGTTATTATTTGTTACTCTTTGAGTCTAACTCCCACCATTCAATCTTTTTTTTAGGAATCCCTGGAAGTGACTATATCAACGCCAACTACATTGATGGCTACAGGAAGCAGAACGCCTACATCGCCACACAAGGAGCTCTGCCGGAAACATTTGGTGAATTCTGGAGGATGATATGGGAGCAGAGGAGCGCCATCATTGTTATGATGACCAAACTGGAGGAAAGGTCCAGGGTAAGTGGTACAAAATACTAAAATACAGGCATACTGCTCTATCTATCCAAGAAGTATTCAAATAAAATGACAGGGTTGAACCCAACATGTATGGGAATATGTGTTAAAATGCATTAAGCAAATGATGAATGTCGTCAATAATCTTTTTTGCTTATTCATAGACAGCATGAGACGGAAAAATATTTAATGTAGTTTTTTTAAAAGTATCTGCATTGGCAATTAAGAGACAAAATATAACAGCCTGTTTTCTTAATATGAGAACTACAGCAGCAATGAGCACATTCAGCAGGATTCACCTGATAACACTTCACCCCCACGCTTAATGCCAACTGAGTGCAATAGATCAGCTGGTTGCGGTAAAATAATCTGGATGACATGGACGACATGTGATAAAAAATAACAAGGTTATCTGACACAACTACAACCAAGTTGTAGAAGCATTTTTATCAATTATCTATCCTCTTACTGACCAAGATCATCCATCTTTTCTTCACAACACTTCCTGTTTTTGTCGAGTCCAGACTGAGAAGTGGCATGGCTCCCTTCTTTAGCCTAGCCCTGCTAAAGGCACTGGATTACACTCAGTGATAAAAGGATTCAAACAGTGAAAAGCTACATGTCCAGCTGTGTGCACTCAGAAACCCTTTAAGGTTGCCATGGTCCGAAGCCTTTTTCTCTTTTCACTGCACATCTTACAGTATTTGACAGAGCCCATGAAAGCTTGCACAGACTCCATAAAATACTGACCTTCACACTTGAGTCTTTTCTTAGAGCATCACAGTGTTAACAGAGGTGCTGACTAAACACATGGAGCAGTTTGCACTCAATACCTGTTCAATCTATAAAACAAATAAGCTTACTTTGCTGATTTTAAATAGTGTAGGTGCTGTAAAATTGCATGATACTTTGGTTAAATGTGCTAAATACTGTCAGGTGTCTGTTTCACTGATGCTTTTGTGATATATTATAGCTGCCGACTCCCCAGTTTTCAACAGGATTCATGTTGAACATATGGCTGAAACGACATCAGTTATAGAGGACATTATATAGAAAAACAAGTGAATAGAAATCCAATTATTTCCTCCCAAACACCAATAGAGCTGCTCTTTGTCAGCTAAGCAGTAACGCTATAATGGAACAGTTTTTTATTGGCCGTTAACTGTGAAACAAAGCGGTGCACTCCAACAGCGATAAAGCTGAGAGGGTGATATGATTGGAAGCTGTGGTTACCTTTGTAATTATGTCAGGACAATTAATAGCTTCATGGGCTCTGTGCAAATATCTCAGGCCATTTAATTGATTATGAAATCTAATGGAGACAGCAGGAATGAGGGACATTGATGTTGCTATTGTTTGTACTGATGTATAACTGCAGGGTGGAAGAGGGAAAATATTTGTATTTGTTTTGATAATAACAGAAATGCTTAAAGACCTATGTAATTATAAAGGCAGCAATTGTCCATATTTTCCTATGCAAACAGTGTCTGATGTGATGTTTCGCTCCCCTGCAGGTTAAATGTGACCAGTACTGGCCGACAAGGGCAACAGAAACATACGGACTCATCCAGGTTTCACTGCTGGACACGGTAGAGCTGGCCACGTACTGCGTCAGGACATTTGCACTTTTTAAAGTGAGGAGTGTTTTGATTTTTCTCATCTTTAAAGTGCTTGATGTGTGCTGCAAAGGTCACTAACCTTTCTCCTCGTCTATAATTCAGAACGGCTCGAGTGAGAAGAGGGAGGTCAGACAGTTCCAGTTCACGGCCTGGCCGGACCACGGTGTGCCCGAACACCCGACTCCGTTCTTGGCCTTCTTGAGGCGGGTGAAGGCGTGCAATCCTCCAGACGCAGGGCCCATGGTGGTGCACTGCAGGTAAGAAATACGTTTTTTTTTAAACATCTCAAAGCATGAATTGTGTTCACTCAATTTGCTGTTATGAATATAAGAATACATGAAACAAAAAATGTATTATTAGTAAGTATGAGCTTGATTTTCTATTAAGAAATCAACATGAACCAGAGAGGCTAAAAGTTGAATGTTATGTACTGTAGGGAGGAAACTATGACTCAGTGTAAGCCCAAACAAATCAGCCTACTAGCTTTCGCAGAAGCCACTTTAAATCTGAAGGTGTTTTCAACATCATGGCACACACAGTACTGGTGTCATTGCCCTCAGCAAACATCTCCGCCCACTCCTTGACACACAAACACACGCAGACCTGTCGTGTTCCTTGCTATAACCACTAAAATGTCGCACATCAGCAGCCCACAAGACCTCAGCTTATCCCTGGGGTTATAGCATCCGAAACAAATAACTTTAATGTTCACGCCAACTTCACTTCACTCAGCTTCATAAGACTCCACACAGAATGGCAAGGGGATATAGAAAAAGTCTCCTCTCAACTCAGGAAGTCATCAGAGGCTCTGCACAAAGAAAACAAGTGACTGATGGGGGGAAAAAAGAGTGTAATAGATACAAACTTGTGTCAGAAAGTGACAAAAACGGGAAGAGGGATTACTGAAGAATTAGAGTTAACACATGCTGAAGTTAATTAGAGCTAGTTGCAGATTCGCTTCAAATTGAAAATCCTGACTCATTCACAATGAAGCAGAATGCAGGAATTCATGTCACCCTGCAGATGGAAGTTTTTAATTCCACTGGCTTCACATCAGATACAAGCTTCAAATCCTTTCAGAGGCATTCCCTCACTTTATGTTAGGCCACCATTTTAAATAGCGCCAGCGTTTATCTCCACATACTTGCAAAATAATATTGGGAGTGTTTTGTGGATAAGCAGAGATATACTGTAGATAAATGTTGAAGCTGTAGCTGTTTATGCACATGCAGAAATGTCCAAATAACAGCTTAAAGAAAAAATATGTTTGTTGCCTATAATTAACAGCGTTGTACCGTCTCTTAAGCAGTTGATTAATTAGTCGGTGCACAAAACCCAACGTGCTGAGGGGCCTCGTGCAAACACCATAAAGGGCTCTGGATTTGTTTGTTGACTGGTGAAGTTAAAGTTAGAAGAACTCATTAAAAATAAACTGCACACTGTTTCCATTTTCTGAAAATCACTAATTAGGAACATGTTCATTTATCGTAATTGTCGTTATCAACTGACTGACATGGACACACAGATCCTCATATATAACCACTAACCATCTTTACAGACATTTCTACCATTGAACATGTGTTATTGACTGTTTGTCTTATTAAAGTAAGCTCAAAGTTGTCAAAAATATTGATAATATATATGTATTTAGTCATTTGCTTCAGTGACACAATCAAAAAGCCAGACAATCTCCCACATAGACTCAGAAAGAGATGTTCATATAAATAGAAATCAGATTACTGTATGTTGTGTTTCACTTGTTTAACATTGTGCAGTAAATATTCATTTAGTGTACGTCTCCACCACAGGAGTATTTCACTGTAATGAGCAAAATGTGTTTCCGCTGTACTTCTCACAAGGTGAACTCACAGTGTGTGTTATGAAAGAACATTAAAGCGTGTTTCCTGCTGCTTCACTAACCCGCAGGTCAGGACTGTTTTGCTGTTGTAGCTAAAGGGTTTATGAGGTCGTTGTGATGTGACATTAGAGGTCAAATGAAATGTCATGGAGAGCACTGGCCTCTCCCAGTGACTCGGAAAGGAAACTTTTGATAGAATAGCCCACAGTTGTGAAGTGAACATTAACCGGCAGCCAGGCCATATTTTCTACTTTCCCTTTCCTTTGAACTCTATGTCATTTTTTTTTATGAACAATGACATAGATGGAACAGTACCGTTGTTGGAATGTCACAATAGACAAGAATCAGAAAAGCCTGTTTGACTCGCTAAATTCCATATCTCGCAGCTGGAAATGAACGACAAATTGCCACATTTTGAGAAGTATTTAAGGTTTAAAATGATTATCGACACCATTTAACAGCAATGACCTGACCCTGGTGAGTTTGAGTGAATGTGTGTGCGTTCAATAGGCAGAGCAGGGACATGGTGACAGGTTAGCTGACGGCACAAGATTTGCTAACAATACATATGTAATTACTTTCACTGCTGCTCTTGCTTTATCTTCTCGGGACTCATTGCAGCTGCATTTTAAAAACTTCACTCTCTTTTTTTCCATCCCCTGTTCCCTAAACTCCAGGAAAGCATATTAGTCTGACACTTAATGTGTATGGACGTCCAAAGCAGCTGGTCCTGACTGGCGGTGTCAGGTCATTAGTGCAGTCAGACCGCCAGCTCCACTTCAACTGCCAAATGCAGCGATGCTTTCTCACCCCACACACAAACCGCCACTTGTCGATAAAAGGAATATTGCTTATGTTCCAAGCATTTCCTGTGCTTAAGCCCATGGAAAAATTGCTTTTAATATATATTCCTGCTGCTTAGAAAACAAACTATAAAACTTCAAGATAACTGTCAGCATCTCTCCTCACCTCCCTCCCCCGTTCCTCATCCTCCTCTGCCTCGCTCTCTCTGGCTCATCGCTGTCACTCTGTCACTTAACCTCTCGCAGGTCATCACTCTCCCACATCCAGCTCTGCACTGTAAAATGTGTTCAGATTGGAAGCAGCTGGGGCAAAGGGACAAATCTCTTCTAGTTTTTCCATCCTCCGACACAGGTTTTCTCAGACCTTGAAGTGATTCATTCCTCAAATATCCCTGAGATACTTTTACATTTGTTTGCAGCCTGATGCATTCTCTGACTGTCAATCACATTTTGTAACCACCCTAGAGCTCTGAAGAGTTTTGTAACAATAAGAATAAAAGTTCAGTCTCATTCAGCCAATGTCAGCCATTTTGAAAGTGATCATCAGATCATTTGTTAAAGCCAAGGACTCCCGTACGTGTCTTTATTTCATTCGCAGCACAGTACCAGAGCAGCATGGCACATTAAGCAGACTTGGCCCCCAGGGACTAACTTTACTCCCTCTCGAGTTTTCCTTCACAACCCTTTCCCCCGTTCCTCAGAGCAAATGGAAAACAAATGCTCCATCAGAAGGAGGAGGCAGGGGAGCATGGCTCACGCCTCATAGGCATGTTGGCTTAATGGATTGAATAACCTATTTACTTTGGAGTGCCAAGTGCAAGGTACTGTCTTGTCAATGCTGTGCTCTGCAGGGGGGGTGGAAGGCGAGTTAACGAACAAGATTTAACACCACCCTGTCGTCTCACGGTACATGAGCTGTCATCAGAAGACAATCTATTTGCTGAAGCCAGCGATATTGAAACATGCATCATGTAGTGGTGAGCATTTTAAAATGGTCAGCAGTCTGCAGACCAAGGCTACATCTGTATGTTTCAAACTGGTGTGCAACAAGAGGGAAGAGAGAAACAGTAGCATATGTTCCCTCTTTGCCAGAGTGCTTTCACACACTGATGTAAAAATGTTCCGATGTGAATCCTAATGAAGAGACATGCCTTTCAGTGCCTCTGCTAAAGCTCTTACGTTGTTCGGCCGTATGGGGCCAATCTAATGGCATTAATTGATGTCAGCTGCACTTCTCAGAAGTTGCACGGCACATTAACGAAGCCCTCAAAAAAAAAAAATCATACTTTCAAAATAGGGTCTGTGTACCCACATTTCCGTGTGCATTTGTTGTAGTGGCTCTTCCGAAGCCATGAGATAAAGGTTAAATGTTGCCGTTGCATAAGTGATTAGTCCTGATGGATTGGAGTGCACAGGTGGGGTCCGGAGGGGAGAGACTAGATTGCAAAGCCAGCAGAGGCCAATGGAGGTTTTGACTGCCAAGTCCTCTTCTCCGCACAGTGCCACTTCAGATTTAATTACACTCCAAGCCAAATGTGCCATCCTACGGTGGCAAACTTGCCGCAGAGAGTTTACCTTTTGGCCTCATCAGGGGAGAAAGGGGGTTCATAAATCCCTTCTAAATGTTTGACACTTCTACTGTTGGACAATAGAGAAGCTCAAACATTTTCGTGTTTAACAACTAACCTACGTTTTTCTTGTACAGCTACAACAGAGTAACCCAAAGTAATTGTTTCTTCTTTATCTTTTATTTGAAAACAGTGCTGGGGTTGGACGCACAGGGTGCTTCATCGTGATTGATGCCATGATGGAACGAATCAAGCACGAGAAGACAGTGGACATCTACGGGCATGTAACGGTCATGCGTGCCCAGCGTAACTACATGGTGCAGACAGAGGACCAGTACGTCTTCATACACGACGCACTCCAAGAAGCCGTCAACTGCGGCACCACCGAAGTGCCCGCCAGAAACCTATACGCCTACATCCAGAAACTGACGCAGATAGAGGGCGGAGAGAATGTCACCGGCATGGAGCTAGAGTTCAAGGTAAAATATCTTTACAGAAATGGGGGAACTTGTCTGGGTGTGGGATTAATACAAATGAGGTACACCACACCACAACTGACCAACAACTTGCCAAGTGGAGCAAGAGTTTGCAGGATTCACATTGGCGCCCATGTGGGCCCCTTTGACAGCGAGTGGCCATTCTCAGTACTCCCAAACTCTTTCTAGTCCCATTTCGCTAGACAGCAAGGGGCCTGTGGTTTCCTCTTTATTCCAGTAAATTCACTTGCTTGTGTAACCAACGTTCCCTTCTTCCCCTAGCTCCCCTTCGTTGGGTGTTTGGTTTATATGAAAACGCCAAACTCAGGTTTCCCCCACCACAGAACACTTCCCCAGGGACTTACGCAATACTCTCTGGCTTTACAATGACAGGCTCAACCATCCAAATCAAGTCTTTAGCAGTGTGTGTTGTTGCATGGCATTGCTTGTCAGACACATTATTTCTTGCTATGTGATGGATGCCGATCCCTTTAAAATACAATAAACAGGTTATTTTACACTGCTGTTGTCCTCTCCAGACTCACTTGGGTATCCATTTCCTTTTTAATCATAACATGGTATTTCTTCTCAGCAAAGGCAGGCAGTGTTAGCACTTGAAATGGAATGTAACCTTAGAAAATGAGCCATTATAGTTTAGATTTCATCACCCACTATGTGCAGTATGTTGGCTCTCAAGTGAGTTGGAAACAATAAAAATTAATGTCATAACACTCAGATTTTTATAATCCCACTTTAAATGTCAAACATTCAGTCTTCAGGGAAATTGAGAAAAACCAGAATGTCAGTGCTCAGAAATATCTCTTTTTTTGTCTGTCTTGCTGCAGCGTTTAGCTAACACTAAAGCCCACACATCACGATTCATCAGTGCCAATCTCCCCTGCAACAAGTTCAAGAACCGCCTTGTTAACATAATGCCATACGAGTCCACACGAGTGTGTCTTCAGCCCATCAGAGGAGTGGAGGGCTCTGACTACATCAATGCCAGTTTCATTGATGGGTACAGGTAAGTTCTAACATACTCTGACATCCATTACATGAGATTGCAAGAATATACATTTTATGGACTTAAGCAAATACATCTATGCAATAAACTACTCAGCAAATGTATACAATATTACATTTTCATCACAACTTTGTCTATTTCTTACCACTTTCCATCATTTGATTTATGCGCTTCCACAGGCAACAGAAAGCCTATATAGCCACACAGGGACCACTGGCAGAGACCACAGAGGACTTCTGGAGAATGCTCTGGGAACACAACTCTACTATTGTCGTTATGCTCACCAAGCTTAGAGAAATGGGCCGGGTATGCATACACTTCTGTTTTACCCTTTTTCTTTTGGCACGTCAATCTCTTCATTCGTGCACCGCCAAAAATACCAAAGATAGATTCAGCCATGAGAACAGAAACACAAGATTCAGTATGAATTGAATGAAACAATTCTGGGAATTAACACAATGAAGCCAGTGTATGAATACGATGTTGTGGCTCATTGTGGTATTCTATTTTTAAATTTCTAAAGGAAAAATGCCACCAGTACTGGCCAGCAGAGAGGTCGGCCAGATACCAGTACTTTGTGGTGGACCCCATGGCCGAGTATAACATGCCCCAGTACATACTGAGAGAGTTCAAAGTGACTGATGCCAGGGTAAGTACACACTGTTTCAGCAACAGAGTTGAAAGGTTTACATGTGACATGTTGGAATGTACTGTAGCTGTAACTCCAGTTTGTTCACAGTTTGATGTTTTCGAAATATGACGAGGGCCTCACCAAAGAGAGCAGTTTGGGGGAATTTCAGTGTTGTTTGCACTTTCCCAAAGATTTGTAGTATGGAATTATGTCAAACAGCAATATTAAGGTCAATCGTTCAGTGTCTATGTGATCATAAAATATAAATCATAATCCCATAGAAAACCAGGAATTGAGCTAAACTCAGCAAGTAAACGAAAAATGGTCAGGGGGTGTCTTGTTCCAAGATTTGTATGATGGAATTCCCACAGTTTGGTCTAGTATATTGTTTTTCAAACCACTTAAAGGTGGGGTAGGTAATTTTAGAGAAACCAGCTTGAGTGCGCTAGAATTTGAAAATACACAGCCTGAAAAAATCTGCCACTTCCTTACAGAGCCCCTCCTCCAACACACACAAATGTGCACATGACCAATGAGGGCACGAGATAAGTTTGTGCACAGATGGAAGGCTGACAGGCAGGTAGGCCATCCAGTTATTTTAGCCGGGCCGGGTCGTGCTTTTTACAGTACTACGGCTTCCACAGATGACCACAGATCTTTATGTATTTATTGTCAAAGCACTTAAGATATTCATTGCTATCGGGATGTTAAGAGCATTCCATGGAATATAACAAAAAGTGCATCTCGAGCCGGTTTCTCAAACTTACCTACCCCACCTTTAACTTTTACCTGCACTTCAACATTGGGTCACAAAAATAAGTGGACTATTTAGCATACAACTGACGTACACATTTTTGCAATTATTAATCAAATAACTATTTCCAGAGAAAGAACACTGGATTTAACATTGCAGCAGTAATTAGCTAAAATGTTTGGCATTGCATCAACTATTTGTTTGTACCAAACTATGGCCTTAAGTGCAACATAAGCATAAATATATAAATTTTGGAATGATGACACATGTCGGAGTTTAAAAACAAATGTGGTGCCGGCAGCAGCGAGCTGGCAGAGTTTTAATTCCATCAAAGGCTTACACCGATAAATGGCACACGCGCCCTCCTTTGTAGTGCATGTTACACTGACTCGTCAATGGGATTGCTCTCTTATCAAGGGGATACAATATCACTTAAGTGATGCACACCCTCAAAGTCGATTCTCCAAGCACCCTGTCGAGGGTATCACATCAAAGGAATTAGCATCTTCAGTGTTCATGTTTAATACATTCAGGTAAAATGACGGGCATCTTTAATAACATTTTCTCTGAAGCTTTAAACTTGGCAGGATTTGTCAAGAATGCTGTCTTGCATTGTAAAACCCACAAAAGTGTAGATTATTTTTATGGAGATGGTATAGAATTAACTTCTATGGATTGTCTACTTTATAACTCAGATTGGCGTCATCGTTTCACTTGTTATCGTTGTATCGACTCTTATTTTTCTCTTTCCACCACATCTGTTTCTAGGATGGACAGTCGCGGACAGTAAGGCAGTTTCAGTTCACGGACTGGCCAGAACAAGGAGTGCCAAAATCAGGGGAGGGCTTCATTGACTTCATTGGCCAAGTACATAAAACAAAAGAGCAGTTTGGCCAAGATGGGCCTATCTCGGTCCACTGTAGGTAAGTCATCACCCAGTAAAACCCATCAAACTGCAACTGAATGCAAATGTCTTTGGAGTTGCTAATCTTATATTCAGAAATACTTAGTGTTGTATGATACGACTTCTTGCCCTTTCTCACAGCGCGGGTGTTGGTAGAACTGGAGTTTTCATCACCCTTAGCATCGTCTTGGAACGAATGAGATACGAGGGCGTAGTAGACATCTTTCAGACGGTGAAAATGTTACGGACACAGAGGCCAGCTATGGTGCAGACAGAGGTGAGGTGTTGTATTTCCACTTCCATAGAAACCAGCCAAAAAAATTGTGCTGAGGACTGGAGACTCACCTATGTTCTTGATCCAAACAGATTCACTTAAGCAAGCTTCTGTTAAAGAACATCATGCATTTTGTAACTGAACAAGTCTAAAGAAGTCTTGTCTGGTTTCCACTGAAAATCTGTTTTGTCTCAATGCAAAAAGTAGCTAATGAATGTATTGTGGCTCAGGTATCTCGGTTATAACAATATCCATTATAAAAGCCCAATTCACTTTTACAGAAGATTGAGTATCCAGAAGTTTGAGAATCCTTAGATCCCGAAAGAGTGTGAGCTTAAGTCTTCTCTTCTTTGTTTCCAGGATCAATACCAGTTCTGTTACAGAGCTGGCTTGGAGTACCTGGGAAGTTTTGATCACTATGCAACGTAAGAGACCCAGTGCTGGAAGAAAAAAGCAGAGGGCCCTTTGGAAAGAAAACCCAGTGAGCCTCTCTTCTGAGCCATAAATTCCTGCTTGAGAAAGTACTCCTTAACTCCTTGCTAACAACTCATTAAGTGTTGGATGTGTGACATGACTTGTCAAAAAATGAAAAAGATGATACCCGGAGGACCAAGTATTTCCCAAACCCGATAAAACCTCGCCTTGGAACAAAGCGAGGGAATCCTGACTGTTGAAGCATTGTATGGAATTACCTTCTCTTTTGCTTCAAGGATTCATCTTCGGGGCTCATAAAACTGAATGAAACCAACACAACAAAAAAGTAAATGAACAATAATGACATCGTCGGAAATGCATCAGTGATTATGAACCATTAAGAGAGGCATTGGAGGAACACAGAATTGCGGGGGGGTGGAGGGGGACTCGATGCACATTGTAAAGAAAAAAAAAACCTGTTTCACAATCAAGTACACAACCCATCGTAAAAGAAGACAACGCTCGCTCCACAACAGCAGGACAGAATTAAAGTAATAATGAATAAATAACCCTTTTCCTGTCACAATGTCGATCATCTAAATGTTTGGGAGAAGGTAAAGCTCAAATGATCTATGAAATAAATAAAATTATTGATTTAGTTTTTTAGTACTTTATTATACAGCTGATGTGCTTTTTTTGAACAGTGTGAATTTACTTTTTTTACACAAATGTATCGCTTGGAGAAGAAAAGTGATAATACGTAAATGTTAATTTTTTTTTAAAGCTGTAGAACTGTTCTGACGTATGTGCTATTTTGCAGAGAATCTCATTTTGTTTCCTTCGATTTTTCCCTTATTTTGTTGCACTCGGTGCACAGAACAGAATTCTCACTACCAAAATGTAAGTTCAAGAGTTTTTTTTTTTTATTTGTGTGTCCATGATCACAAACATGGTAACTTAATTCCTCCCTAAAGATAAACTGGTGCGTTGTGGAATCAACAGGGATGAGCAAAGTATGAAGCTGCTGCTACCAATTATCTTAGTTCTTCCATGTAAGACGGATGATTATAGAGAACCTGAATTGGATAAATTATATGAATATAGATATACGGTACATATTGTCAAATATATGTGAAATATATATTAAAGCCTAAATATAACATTCTAAATATATTGATAAAGTACATAATTTATGAGTAAAAGTATATAAAACATGGATTGTCTATGAAAGTTTCCAGATTGAGAGATTTGTGCGATGGGGGAAATGAAAAGAGGTTTTTCACTGGAATGCACATCAGCAGGACACAATTGTATTCTGATTCAGTGCATCTTTTCTCGTGCAATAAATATCTGTGTTATTAGATAGGGTTCATGTGGATATGTCCTTCACTCGTGGCATTGTTGTTCCCCCGCAACTGAGGAGTGGGAATGTCCGTAAAGCATCACTGGTGCATTTTCTCCTCCAGCAGCAATCACAGCTCCACACAATAGGGCAAAGTACAAAGACGTCACTTTCTTGTGGTTCTTTAAAGCATTCAATTGTAATGACATTAATTTTCATTTTGCATTTAGAGTGCCTTATATTTATGCCTGTTTTTATAATGTTTCATTTAACCTATTAATGTATCCTTTGAGTAATCAAGGCATCTAGTATCAATGTAACTGTAACGTTTATTTACCTGTAGTATTCATTTGTCACACGATGAGATTATATATGCAAATAAGAACATTTGAAAGCTCATATTCTTTCATTTTCAGTGGCCTTATTGTGGCTGAGGGAATCTGAATACAACAGTTTATAGATCAGTGAGCTCTGCAGAAGACTGATTCAAGAATATTTAAGGTTTTCAGAAAGAGACAGGGATGATACAGCAGAATACTGTCCTCTGAAATAAAAAGGCCCGACATATGTCAATTCGCTCTTCACAGAGTGTCACCATGGTCACATTTAACAGCAATTCTCCAATTTCTAAATATTACAACTTCAATGAATTGGTGAAGGAAAAAAAGCCTAAAGCACTGGTCATCACCGCAGGGTTTTTAATCCACTTGTGTCACCTAAGACAAACACGATATCTGTGTGAGACGGGGGTTCAGTTTGGTTATGTTTCTGTATTTCTGTTAAGCAGCATATTTCATTTCTCCGGCTTTGTAGATGTGCATTCCAGGAGCTTTCTTTCCCTGAACTCAAGCAGCTGTGTGTTTATTCTTTCAATTGATTACTTTTGTCGTAATTTTCAGATATAAAAGTGCTATTATTTAACTTCATGGTGGCTAATGTTACATTATGTTCAAGTCTCGGATGTTTATTTCCTCATCTCAGTTTTTCTTTTGTTATTGCTTTTCCATATGCAGGGTGAGACATTGCGGCCGCCGTGGCCTGGTAGGAAGATTTGCACTTTCTCTATCTTTGTACTATGCACTGCCCTATTGATTCTAAACCCAATAATATATTACTTGAACCCATCTATAAAAGAAATCTCCTTAAACGTTCACTTTGTGTGTATGTAAATAACACAAAAATGGTATCAACTCTTGAAAAGACAAAAAAAAAAAGGTTTGTGGCGAAAAAGAGCATCCGTTCTGATGCCATGTTACTCCAGCAGATGACTTCAGAAAAAATCTGTCCCCCACCATCTGTTCTTGTGGCGTTGCCATTCAAGCTTGGAGTGTCATTAACAGAAATAAACGTTGTGTTCTCTGCTCTCTCTATCTATCTATCTCTCGTCTGGATGCATAGACTGAAAATTAAATTGTAAAAAAAATGGCTTGTTAAAAAGATCATACAATTACCTCTGATTAGTTGTAAGCGTAAACTGTTTCTTTTTTTTCTGAATGAAAGGAGTGATTTTTATTTTCTTACTTAGGTTACATTGGTGGCGAAAGAAGTCTGTATGAAAATCAGTTCTTTGCTGACACAAGTTCCATTTGTTATAAATTAATTCTATTAAAAAATGTCAGTGTAATGCATCGCCGTTTCACTTGTTTCCCTCCACCTCACTCTGACTGATGTAGCTGTTCGACCCCCCGCTGGGACCCGTCCAACATATTACCCACAGTTTGCTCGTGAAGGGGGACATTTAGTCTCACCACATATTTCCGTGTTTTTCCGTGTGGTATTGTAATTCAAAATGAAATCCACATTGCATTACATTTGATGCCTTTGCACTATACGTACACATTTCACTTTTTATTTTACTGTTTCAAGAATATGACAAGACATTGGAACACTAAGTAGATATTGTATATCCGTATCGTTAAAGACAAAAAAGTTGACTATTTAAAATCCCAGCAACAACAGATTAATGTACTACAACAAGGACTACTAAAGCTAAATTATACAAGAAAAGAGAAACTCCCATTTGGATGAAACTTTGGGATTTTAGCCTTTGCAGACCATTTCGATGCACACAAAACCGATATAACACTTAAGGAAAGGCGAACCGCAAAAAGCAGAATTGGGCCTCTTTTAATGAAATATACAGCCAGGGTAAAGCATTTCTAAATATTTATATTATATTATCTCTGATGAAATATGCAAAATCTTATTTGTTCACTCTGTCATGCATCAAGAAAATAAATCCTTAGGTGTCACTACAAATATGTATTTACCATCTGGCTTCATGTTACTAAAACTAACAGCAGTACAAGCTACATTTTGTCAACAACTCAAACCTACAGAAGTACAATAAAGTGACAATAACCTGAAGCCAGAAAATGTCAACAACAAAACATATTTTGTAAAGAAGAGTATTAAGCTGCCTGACAGCTGGGGAACACTTCTTGAGTCAATAACTGCTCGTCTGGAGAAGTTATTCAGGATTCAGAAAACTATCCATGCACCCAATTACAAAAATATCATTCCACATGACAACAAGTGACAGAGGCTGTCAGGTCTGACACTGAGCTGCAGAAACATTTTTCTGAGTCTACCACGGAAAGTCATCATGTACAACAAGCTGCAGAAAGACACAAAAGCAGATCACCGCATCGTTGAAATTAAATAAACACTGTCCTCAGCACAAAATATAGACTATTAGTCCAAAAACTACAGAGAAGATTTCAGTAGGAGATGTTTTGTAAATAACAAACAGAAAATGCAACAAAAAATGTGCCCCATGTTAATGAATCAGCTCTCTTAGCCCCAAGCCTGTTTTTCAGGTCTCAGGCTCGAAAATGACATTTCCAGAACAAATGACCATAACTACACTTCTAAAAGGGGGAAATTAATAATCTTTTGTCTCAAAGCAATGATAAACCTGTGAGTTGGATGTAGAAAAGTCAGAATCAAAATAGATGTTTTTATTTTAAAGAAAATGCAGATTGAACATAGTAAAAAAATGTAAATTATAGTGTCCGTCCAAACATTCTTTTTTACTTATAGTGAAAACTAACCTTGAACGATGGGTTAGTAGACTAAAAGCTTTAGGAATACAAACTACAACATATAATAAGTACCCTGTATCAAGATTGATGCAAAACAAGTGACATTTGACCTTTTTAGGGGGTTTAGAAAAGAAAACTCCACCTCTGGGGTAATTTGGGTGGAAATGGGCGTATTTGCCGTTTCTCTGGAACCCATTGGTTGATTTTGATGATTGACATCTCTGTTGAACCATTAGAGCCAATATAATCAAAGGGGAATTTCCACATACACACACATGTTACCATTGAGAAATGGGGGCTATGCACGCGCAGTTTGCCCAAAGCGAAACCTATTTTACGCTCTGAAATCTGAAAACTTAAAACTAGGTTTATTGCTGATGGATTATCAGCAATCATTTCAAAGTTACACAGACACATTGGATTAACCTATGGATTAACCTTCAGCTGCGTTTTTATCGTTTTAATGCCATTGAAGACAACTTTTGATCAGACAACAACAAAGGTATGACATATTGCCGTGTTGGCTACCTAATGCTACGTGGTGTGTTGTCTGTTTTTGTTTCTCATGTCGCGAGTTTTGGAGTGATGATATACCTATCGAATCTGTGTAATCTCACGATGCTAATCGATGGGTTGGATTTGCATTTTTGATAAGTAATAAGGGTTTTATACGTGAGTTCTGTGCTAACGGCGTTAGTATTTTTTCGCTCAGGGCTAATTCAGAGGCTCAGCGTTAGTCTTGTGTTTTTTTTTGCTAAAAATGGTTCATATTATCAGTGAGCTGAGTTTCTTCCTGTTACATGGATATGAAACATTCATAGTTGATTAAATCTTAAGAAGCCCTCAGACACTGTTGCTTGCAGATGTTGTGTTTTCGGCCCCTTCGGCGGGTCCGTGGAGCTCAACAGGTTTAATGTGTTATAAACAGGGCTGCACATAACTGGTGCGCAGGTGCGCATGCACCTCCGCCAAAAAAAAGCACCGGGTCATTTAAAAAAAGGCGCATTTGCGTATCAACATTGAGAGAGAGA
The DNA here is from genome assembly GCF_000735185.1 of Notothenia coriiceps. Classification (NCBI taxonomy): domain Eukaryota; kingdom Metazoa; phylum Chordata; class Actinopteri; order Perciformes; family Nototheniidae; genus Notothenia; species Notothenia coriiceps. The sequence continues at coordinate 273,043 of NW_011367963.1, read as the reverse complement.
GAGAGAGGGAGAGAGAGAAGAGAAAAGAGAGAAGAGAGAGAGAGAGAGAAAGATATTTGCGATTTGCATATGAACCTACAGTTTTTCCCCTATATACATTCAGCAGCGGCGCTGCCCCGCTGCTGAATGTATGCACGCCGCTGCTACGAGGCGCCAGCGAGGTATATCTTTTTTTATACATTAAAATAATAATACGTGGCGCTCGCGGCATCACCACGGAGGAGCACACAGCCTCTGTGAGTTAGAGAGAGCACACCTTTTATCTATTTAATATAGTTCTAAAAAATAAAGTAAGAAATCATTCCAATGCGTACTATAGGACAGTATAAAAAGTTTAAAAGGGGAGTGATTAGTAAAATATGCATAAAGAAAAAGAAAGAATACTAACTAGTAGGGCTGTTCAATTATGGCAAATCATAATCTCGATTATTTGGGTCAATAATTGATATCACGATTATTAAAAACGATTATCCATTTACTTTGAAAACATCAATTTATTGGAGAAAAAAAATGTGAACAGTATGTTTTTAACAGTTGATTACCCTGAACTTTAAATATAATTCAACTGAAAAACCAATTAACTTTAAATATAATTCAACTGAAAAACCAATTTAATTTTTTTTAATAATAATAAAATAATCGTTTTATTTCGATTACGTTGTTTTCGTAATCGTTGCAAGCCATAATCGTAATTGCGATTAAAATATGATTAATTTAGCAGCCCTACTAACTATGTAACATAAGATAAGAATAAACAAGTTTAAATTATTTGTTATTGGTTGTGATCATATTCTAAAGATGTTTGGATTATTGAAAAGTATACAAATCCCTTTCATATGAGTGTTGAGAGCTGCATCCATAAATTCATTTTGTGCTCAAAGTAAACCAGATAAATGCATTTGACTTCAACATTGGTAAAAAAAAAAATGTGTCAACCAGAGAGAAAGTAGTAGGCCTACATCATCAGCTAATGTCTGACAGAGAGGAAGACAGTGAGGAGATCAGTCAGGAGGGTAGTGATGACAGCTTGTAGGATTACTGGTCGTGCTAATGTGGTAGTGCCGTGTGCCTGGCAAATAAAGTCAAGAGCCCCTCAAAAGTTACGGTTTACTTCATTTTAAGGATGAGCACCAAGCAACATCTCCAGGTGCTCCTTTGAGAACCAGGGCAAAAAAGTTATGTGCACCCCTGGTTATAAAGCATTACAAAACTGTGTCAAGGTCCAAACGCATATATGTGATGGTATCACGCCATCAAGTAGACATTGTTGCTATATCTTGTTTCTGACTATTTGATGGAAATTGGCCAAAACAATTTTTTCTTTATTTCTTGAGCATTCAAGCCAATGCAGACGTCCGTTTCTCGCCACAAAAGAAAAACAACAAAATAAGGGACTCTTACGGACGTCAGCTTTTATGTTCCACTGAACACTGCACTTCCGATGTGTCAGCATTCTGTTTTATTCTCTCAGCAGTGTGTAGCATTATGAAGCCAAGCAGTCGGTCACAACACCGCGCACCAGTCATTCCTCATTTATCCGGTCTCCCCCTTAAAAAAATGACAGCTTGCATCACTGCCACTGTGCTTTCTTTCTAACTCCCTAAATGTGATGTCCAAATAAAGGCCTTGGAACCAGTAGTCAGTGGAATTTAGAAAAACAAACATATGTATATTCTCTCAGCCTTTGAAGAAGAAAAGGATGGCATAATAATGGATGACATAATAATGTGTTCAAACAATTCAATTATTGTGGCAGGTGACTTTGATGAAGGAGCATCGTCAGCTGGTACTACCACTGGGCTCGATGATGGCCGCTTTCTAACCAAACAGAAAAGAGAAGAAAGTGATATGAAAGGATAGAGCTTTTTGACCCAAAACACTATATCCAATGACTTAAAAGAAGGAAAAAGTATTGAAATCAAATTGTAACTTTATTACCTGCACCACCACTACATGTCTTTAAAAAAAGAGAGTGTACTGGAGTGAGTAGACTTCACCTCCAGCAATGAGGAATACCGTCTCTGCTGTAATAATGCAACGAGGTACTGATGCAGATCTTAAAAAATGAAACTGCCAGTATATGATTTATATTAACAAAATAGGTGACTTTCGTCTTGAAAAACGTTACTTATTTGAAGAACTACGAGATAAGTGTTGTGTTCCCCGCGCTGTGCTCTATCCTCGCAGCTTCTGACTTGTTAAAGATTTAAAAAATCTAAACATATTGTTGAGGTATTTAAAAAATGAGAATCATGACTCAATGTTTCTCTCCCCTCCTCTGTTGTGTTCCTGGATTGTTGAAAAATATTTTCATTTATAATCTCTTCATAAGATTTACTATCCATCACACTTCATACATACACAAGCTGTAAATGTTACATTATTGACAATGCTTTTGTGAAGCATGTTCTAAATGTGTAAGACAAAAGGAAAAGGCCGGGTTTTATATGTATTGCCTTTCTATAGAATGTTTCAAATAGCTTCTGCCACACCCAGAAATAACTACAGAGACTATAAAGTAACAAAGCTTCTTGTCATGACCCCTGCTTCGAAAACATTTCCTCACACCAACAAAAAGAAAGAAGAAGCCTTTATAACTCAAGCCAGTCTTTAACATACATACTGTATTGTAGCAGTTTATAATGTCAAGTGCTGCAGTGATTTTATAAAGGTTCTAAGGGCAGAGCTCACAGCCTGTCACCGCTGCTGCCTGCTGAGCTGATATTAAACTTGAGAGCTAAGCAGCTGAGAAAACACACATTTAACTTCCTGTATTCCTGGCATCACTGGACTAAAGGCCCAATGCAGAGAGACAGGCAGCGGAGAGGCAGGCAGCGGGCCCTGCAGCAGAGAGGCAGGCAGCGGGCCCTGCAGCAGGCAGTGGGCCCTGCAGCAGAGAGACAGGCAGCGGGCCCTGCAGCAGGCAGTGGGCCCTGCAGCAGTGAGTAAGAAAGTGGGCCCTGCGGCAGAGAGACAGGCAGCGGGCCCTGCAGCAGGCAGTGGGCCCTGCAGCAGAGAGACAGTCAGTGGGCCCTGCAGGAGAGAGACAGGCAGTGGGCCCTGCAGGAGAGAGACAGGCAGCGGGCCCTGCAGTAGTGAGACAGGCAGCGGGCCTTGCAGCAGCCCATGATGATGATGATCCATATGGGGATCCTCAATGGAGCGGGCTCCCAGTTCAGCGATGAAGAACCCAGATAAGAGCTGACACTGCTGCTAACGCTACATTGACTCTGTCTGCACATCACATTAGAGCCACTTCAGGAGCAGAATGAGGCTTTGACCTTTAGTAACAAAGGGAAAGGAACAAAAGGCTGCTCAGAGAATGCTGCTCCAAGTGTGATTATACATCTTTGTTTGTCTCTGAAGTGCCCATTATTACTAGCCAGCTCTGCAAAAATGTGTTAAGAGAGAAGATTTCTAAGTAAAACAAGAAGGTAATAAGTGAAATCAGAGGGTGGTGGGGAGGGGGGTGTACAAATGACGAGCCAACAGTTGCCGCAGTGTAAAAACCTCTGAAGGTTAATTTCTGCCGCTCAGCATCTTGCCAATATCCCTGTGATCAGAACCTCTGTAGGCCAGCCATCTGCTCCCCCCCAACCACACACACACACACACACACACACACACACACACACACACACACACACACACACACACACACACACACACACACACACACACACACACACACACACACCAAATGTGGGTGAAACATTTGTATGCATCTGATTGTGAGTAAGCTAATATGTACGCTAGTTAGCTAATGATCATTTGGGGTATCTGTTTAAAATGTATATATAATCAATTAATTTATGTTATAATAAATGAAAACATTGATTTTGGTTGATTGTTATTTAAAGCATGCATTATAACAATTTCACGGAAAAAGTGCCAATCCATTATTGATAAATCTACTTTGTCAAATGTCAGCAAATCTCAAGATGCAGGAGAACAAGGCAATGTCTTATTTAGTCCGATCAACAGTCGTAAATCCAAAAAAGTTCAGTTTATTATCCAGAAAAACTAAGGAAACCAGCAATTATTAATATTTGAGAACTCTGTGCCCTTTTAGACACTGCTAAAATCAAAACAAATAAACAATTATAGGCTAGTTGAAGGCAATGGGAATTTCACAGCACACATCAATTATCCTGTCAATCCCGGGGAAAGAGAACAGGAAATATAATTGACGAGTTCCCCGACAGCTTTTTGTTGCAACCTAAAGAAATAATACACCTTCAGCGCGCTGCTCAGCTGAATCTTTTCATACACTGCCACTTCACCAGGGGATAAGTACTGAGGGATATTTTTTTGACCTCAGAGGACACAGTGTCAATTATTCTGGGTACGGCTGTGTGGAGGACTTCATTCCCTAATCAAAATAAATGGCCAGGGCAGCAGAAAGTGAATGGAGCTAAGCCCCCAATATTCCTTCGAGACAGGTGGGGGTGGGGGGCACAAACAAATCCATTACTTCACGGTAAATAGGACGCATCAGCACTCTTGGCCTATTCGAATGCTTCTAGGCCCGTGACCACCCCTGCATTGGATTCTTCCATTTTAGACGCAGGAGCTGATAGCAAGTTTCTTTTTTTTCTTGCACACCGCCCTGCAGACAATCTTACATAATACATTCTGATGATAAAAGTATTCCGCGTATGGCAGCCGCGCTAACTGAAAGTGGCTGTGACTAACTCAGTGTAATGGGAAAATTCAGCTCCCTGCATATAATGGGGAAAACGTGGAGGAAGTTCAAACTTTAATGCAATGCTGCAGCCTAATGTGGGCTTAAGTAATTCATGGAGGGGTTGGAGGTGGTGGTGGAGGGGATGCAATTAAAATGAGCTGTCATGAAATTAAATGTTTTTTTTTCTTCCCCAGCTGGTAGTCATTTTACTGTCAGGGTGTCTATAATTTCCGCTGATAGTGGAGACAGTTCTGCTCTGAGGCGCCATTTCTTCTTCACAGTAAGAGTGCTTTTAGGGGGCTCATCATACACAGGGAGGCCTTTCATGTTGTCCGTCTTCTTTCTGATGTCTTGCTCACAATATTTGTGCTTTTGATACTGGATGAAACTAAAAACGGGACAACATGAAGCTGTCATGTTGCTCTACAGGTTTAGAGAGTGGGCCGATGATATACTCTTTGTAGATTGTGTAAACTTTGTGAGGAGGAATATTTAAGACTGTCAGGTTTATTTTACAGGTGATCAAAAACATGCAGTTACTGATATTTTTCACTCTGAACCAATCATTATTATATTCTAAAAACTGGACACAGTCCTGTCCACCTAAGTAACTTCTTCAAGAGGATTCCTGATTCTACTTTTCCTCTGTTGTTGTGATAGTGCCCTCGCCAGGGGGGAGAGCAAATAAAGCATATCCACTTCTGAGGGCTAAGAATCGCCGGGCTGCAGCGCAGTCGGTGTCAGAATCCATTTTCTCGGCTAGGCAGGGATTCTCACCTGAGGCTACTGAAGCGCAGAAATTGTTGTCATTTAAAAAACATTTAGTGGCACCTCTATCTGTGAGCCCACGGTTTTATGTGCGGGGTGATCAATGTGTTGTGACATCCAAGTGGTAACTCGTTAAGTGCATGCTAATGAGAGCGAGGGATCCTGCTGCATGTTGTGTTGGCACAAGGAGAGCCGGGACAATTTGTGTCCAGTTTGCTGCAGTGAGACAGATGGAGAATGGGATTACACTGAGCATAATGAAGTCTTCTCACACCTCTGACAGAAACTTGGAGAAGCTTTGCAAAGAAGCTACAAACAGACTCAACAATCAATTCATAGAGAAATACTAAACATGTTATGATGAAATAAGCTTTTCTTTTCCTCGTGTTGCACATTAAAACTGATTCCCCAGGGAGGGAGTGCAGCAGAGAGAGGGGATGGTTGGCTGCTACTGCTCAGGGCCATACAGGAGCATTTAACGAGCAGAGATTAACTACTGTATTTCCACCGGTGGCCTACATGTCCGGGTGTAGTGCCTCAGGGAGGAGAGATTGCAGAAAGGGAGGAAAGGAAAAGAGGAAAGGGAGGCAGGGAGGAGGGTCCATGCAGGGCTGACACTTGGGTCACTTGAGAGCAGAGGTGATACAATCAAAAAACAGACTCCATAACTATAATCATTGCAGTGATTGAGTTCTAGCTGTAGGGACGTGTTGGGCAGCGACTGTGTTTCTCTGCTGTTGAGTTTATTATAAAATATGTTTTTTAAATAATATTATGATATATCTACTAGTTTTTTTGAGGGGATGACGAATGGACACTTCTGTATTTTGCACTGAAACGATTACAAAACTTTTGTTTTGTTAATGAAAAAGGAGAAAAATCGTTTTCAACTCTACAACTTGACTTAGATTCTATTTTTGTACACATACATTCAAAATAATGCTACAGCAGCTGAACTCCAGAGTCAATTTATTCCGTCCTGAAAACTGTCCCTCACTCTGCCTCTGTCTTCATATGTGACATGGCAGCCATCACTCTCACAGATACTTTTTTAACTTCCTGCAATATGTGACAACTTCTCAGGCCATGGCTCGTTAGAATTCATAACATCATTGCGTGTCCCACCTTATTCATGTTAAAAAACCTGTATATCACTGACATCAGTCACGGAAAACTCTGATACCAAGGTGAGACTGTTACTTCGAGGTTACAGAACAGTCATAAGTCACATGACAGAAATATCACTCCTCACTCTGCTACTGTTTCTGTTTTTGAGGAATACAATGTGAGGAAATCAATACATTGTAATTAGGCCACTCACTGACATATATTCTCTGTAAGGATTAGTCTATTTTAACTGATAATCTGTATTTAATAACCTTTTAAATATTAGAATGAATGTAATGCCATTTGAATTGTACCTGAGGTTTAATAATTACAATCAATGATGTATAACATCATCTCCAGGCTGTATGGTTGGTCAAATGTTTTCCCGCCTCTTTAATAGGGACTACATATTTTCTCTCAGGTCTTTTTGGAGTGCCTTAAAGCGACTTCAACATGAAGACCCCCACAAGGAGAGAGGACGCCTCTGCAGGAACACCACCAAGCTGTTTATTTTATCACCAGCTGGCACTGTAGGCTTCCCCGTGTCTTCTATGCGCCTGCAGAATATATGAAAGCAGGAAACACACAGCAGGGATACTCTATCTTTTTTTTTGGCCTCCCTCCACCACCCCCTCTCTCTGCTTCCCTGCCTCTCTCTTCTGTGTTTCTGCAGAAGTGGAACGGATGGTTGTGGATGCCTCCGTCACTGAAAGCTGCTCTACTTGTGATGCAGAGCACAGAAGGATGGCATGTCTCCAGCTACGTCGCTTCAGAGAGAGGCAGCGCAGCGTTCTGTATGCAGGCAGGATTAGCCTAATTGAAGTGTCAGCCTGAGAAAATTGTGGATGGGTGCGGGTTAATGTCTGGGCGTAGCAGAAGCTTCACTCATCTCCGTGATGATGAGGAGTTTGGCTATCATTGCAGGCCTCATTTAAAATTTGAGGGAATCTGTGTGTGTGGACCACACCCATGGTGATACTAATTGTACAAGCTACCATCTAGTGTTTTTTTATGATGCTGAGGCAGCAAGGTGGAGGCCGCTGGCTACCTAATTACTTTACACCATCGGGCCATTACATTAAGAATTCACCAGCCAAACCATCAGTATCTCCATTAAATCAATGTATGGGCAAACTTGTAATAAAAGTGATGAACACACACGTTCAAGAATCCTGGGATCATAGGAGTTCATTTGCTTTAGAGATATTTAACATAGCCAAGCAATTTAAAATACATATAAAACCATTACAAATCTGATTTATTTTAAAAATTCAGTTTAAAGCCACCTATTGGTATTTTAAATAGAGCGGATTGTCATGGACAAATACAATATTTATAAACTCACCCATCCAAAATGTGTTGACTTATTGGCCTTTAAAACTGCAAAAATACAAATGAAAATGATCAGATGCTTTAACATAACGAAAAGTGAGTCAGTCTGAACCTAATTTAAAGAAAGTAAAGCGCTTCATTTGTGGAGTAGCTATAAAAAAAAGGAAATGAAACTAGGTTCTATATTTAATTGATTTAAAACAATATACTGTTTGTAAAACATTAAATGATTAACAAACAAAACACTAGGAACACTTGTGTCTTTATCAAGTTTGATTTGGCTCCTATTTGGGTATTTTATTTTGTTTCTTTCTTTTTAAAAATGTAAAAACAATTTATTTAAAAAGGGAAGAAGCAAACCTGCATCTTCTCATATGATGTTTGCTTTGCCTTAGTTGTATTATCTATTTTATTCAGTTTAATATTTGCAAACGTGCCTTTGAGTTGTAAAAGTCTTAATAGACAAACTAAACAGTAAATGTCCGTTTATATAAACCATCACTCAAGTATAGTGATGATCTCATGTAATATATAGGATGTGTTTCACTTCATAGAGTCATTATCTTAATGTGTGAGATGGAATCGCTCGTGTCCACTCGGGGGTTATCCTCCTGCAGGACCACCTTGCACTTTAATATTGCCGAGTCATGTGATTCTAAAGATGAGGTCAGAGTTAAATGCTGCTGTAGTGATACTCAGGCACTAGCAGTGATTTCACTGAGATAAAGCTGTCAAGGTATAAACCTCTGAGAGCCCCCCCCCCCCACACTTCTCCTGCACCCCCCACTTCCAGAAAATACAACAAGAGCCACGAGTATCAGGGATATAACTCTGAGGAGTCTTTAGAACTGCCTTATCCAAGCTGTTTTACACTTGTGTGTTTACTTACCTTTTATTGCAGTATTGTATTAAATTATGAACTATTATTAATAACGATCATGAACGTACTTAATTCAGGTTAAGAAGAATTGTATTTTAGTTATTTTATTTGGAAGCAAATATGTGCCAATGCAGGAATATAGCGTCAAAGTGAAAGCAGTGCTATGTTGATTAAATTTCAAAAAGTGCAATAAAAACTCAAATAAATGAATAATCCTAATTGTTATAATAATGCAGCCCTATTGGTNGGAGTGTGACTGTTTGAGGTTGTGGACAGGTGTCTTTTATACTGATAACGAGTTCAAACAGGTGCCATTAATACAGTTAACAAGTGGAGGACAGAGGAAGCTCTTAAAGAAGAAGTTACAGGTCTGTGAGAGCCAGAAATCTTGTTTGTTTGTAGGTGACCAAATACTTATTTTCCACCATAATTTTCAAATAAATTATTTAAAAATCAGACAATGTGATTTTCTGCATTTTGTTTTTTTTCTCATTTTGTCTCTCATAGTTGAAGTTTACCTAGGATGAAAATTACAGGCCTCTCTCGTCTTTTTAAGTGGGAGAACTTGCACAATTGGTGGCTGACTAAATACTTTTTTGCCCCACTGTATATCCACATGACTCCTTATCGAAAAATATTATTGTGCAAAAAACTAAAATCCGACCTTACATATTTTTATAATTTCTACATCGAGGTATTTGGTCAAACATATGGCGCTATTTGATTTACTCTTTAGCCAGAATCAACCCTCTTGATTTAATATAATAATCTCATTGTAAACCTGCATGAAGCATAATGGGTTAAATGTTTCTTCTTGTGTGTGGGAGGGAAACGGTAAAGCAGAATACATTATCACCCCGAGTCTCTTGTCATTAGGAGACGGAGAGAAACACCTGTTGCTGAAATCAGCCAGGCTTGCAATTTAATTTTATCAGCCCACAAACAATCACTCATTAGTGATGATGGAAGCCAGTCAGCTGTGAAGAGATGCATTCTGGGGCTCAACGCATAACAAGAGAGCCCTTTTTTCCATTTGGGGGGGTGGGGACCTGCTCTGCTGAATCCTCTTTGGCGAGGGGCTCTTGTGGCAGCAGCCTAATGTCATGGTCTTTTAATCGTTTTAATACCTACAGAAAAAATGGCGCAAATATATGTCCAACATCAGAGTTTGTAAATTAATTAATTCAGCACTCAGCGTTTAATCAAACCAACAAGCTTTTAAATTAACTCAGCAGGCCAACTGTTTTGCAGACATTATATTGTTTAAATGTCTGTATTATAATGCAGCTCCCTGCCCCAGATGGGATTTGCCGTTGGCTGACTCGCAGATGTTTGCCAACTGGAGCCCCGAGTTCAGATCTAATACGGGAGAACCCAGTGACACAATGCAAGTCTGTTTACATCCAACAACACAATGCAAAAGTGCTAACTCTGATATTTCAATTGCGATTAGATTATTTAAGACGATTTATCCCAAACAAGTAGTTATTTAAGTCTGTACAACACGATTTGTAGGCTGGAATAGCTCTGCGCCTCCAAAGGTCCTTCACAACACATATTTAGCCTTTAACCCATACTGTGCTTCCTGCAATTTGGATATTGTGATTTCAATAACATTATGATTAATTGTGCAGCACTAATGTTTAGCAGATATAACGTGATTGCAAGCAAAAACTCAAACAAACTTTAAAATGTCTCTCAATACAAGACTGGAGGATTAATGACCTGGATAGAAGAAGGTATTTTATCACCGTCAAAATCAAAGTCATCAATATTACGAATCGGTGCATGTACTATTACAGCTGGCGTATAGCCTGTCTTAGTTTAGTATCTTACTGCACTAGTCTCAAACTAAGAGATCTGCATGTTGTTAAAATCCTAGGTGAAACACAAAATAAGCATTAAAGTCATTTTCCTCCTCAGTTATGTGAGGCAGCAAAGTCAAACATGAGCTCTGTGCAATATATGCAAGCTGATTCCTCCTTTAATACACCAATACATATACAGATGAGTCTAATTACAACAAGGAAGTTGAACAGCATGTACTATGACAACATGTCACCAAACGTATTGGCCAAACAATCTTTTGGATTTCATTATACGAAAATGTAAACCATAACATTTGCACAACCAAAACAAGACTAAACTAAATCTAATCACATCTTTTACATGAGTCATTAAGATGAGTTTCCAAAAATAAGGTTTCAATGCAAGGTTAGAGGTCAGAAGTTTAAAACGAAAAAGGTTATGCTAACATTCACTTACCATGTTACAATATGCATGTCCTTGCCTACAAATTTGAAAATAACTTAACGGCAAATCATCTTACCATATGGACACATATTTATTTACTGTTCATCCAAGTTCCCCCCATAAAGCAATATAACGTAGATATTTGTATTGGAGCAAAGAGATCTAAGTTGTTTTATTGCCCATTTCCCCCCATGAGAATCTGCAGTGAGGAAGCTCCGTCACAGTGAGTCTGTGGTGCCAATCACAGCCTGTCCTCAGAGTCCACCGTGTTTTCAATTGTCCCCGCTGATCATCACAAAAGAGGCGAGTACAGTAAATTGAAAGCGTAATTTCTGACAATATGGGGGCCCAGCGGTAGAGATGCGATTGCCTTGTCTAGATTTCTGAGCAAATGTGAAATAAGAATGGATGTTCCATTCTTATTAAATAAGATGGTAATAATAGTCGGGAAAATAATATTTGCCGGAGGTTAGGAAGGCCTCATTGGGCACTCCAATTTGGAAAAGGACACTTGAACCGTTTGCTTTGTATTGCTTCTCGATGCTTTTGACAGTATGTGCTATCTCATCCGAAAATTAATTGGAAAAATAATGTTTCAGTGATGCAAGTTTTCCTGTCAGTGCAGGGTCATATTACATGACAGCTTAATTATATGTTTAATGGAAATATGGAATTAACTTGGAACCAACAAGTTGTGTTTCTATATTACACATTATTCACGTTGTCATTGACACACACACACACACACACACACACACACACACACACACACACACACACACACACACACACACACACACACACACACACACACACACACACACACACACACTTCAAAGTTCATGTTATTACAAATGTAAGAATCATTTGTATTATTTGTTTTTTTCAAGTCTTTCATATGGTTCATACACTTCACAAAAGTAGTATTTATTATACAATTATCATCCATACATTAGTCTTAGTCATAATAATAATAATAATAATACAACATAAACACTCAAGTGCTCTCTGAATCTGCAGCCTTTTAGCTTCACACATGCTACAGTTGTTCAGGACTGTATTTCACAGTTTGGAAGACTAAGTGAAAGCAAATGAAAGAGGTCATCTAATTTGAAAGAAAGTTATTGGTGGGACACAGATTTGGACATGGAGGCCAAAGCAATTAGCTCCACTGGTCAGCAGGAGGCAGAGGAGGGGGTTATTAATATGAGTTATCTAACAGGCACACACAATGACGAAGAAAAGCTAAACTGTAGAGCAGAGAGAAGTGCTGCAACATAATAGAGAACATTTTGAACCTAAAACTACTCATATTGTTAGATTGAATCCATTCTGTTTGAAAATATGTAATATTTGTTAGTTTAAATGTTTAAAACAAATGTAAAAATCAATGATACTGCAGTGTATCAGTGTTCCAGAAAGTTGGCATTTACAAAAATATATATTATATATTTAATATAAAAGGCAGTTACAGATTGAGCGTTGCACAGGAGATTTTGGAAGCCAAATACAACTTATAAATAAATGATTATTAAATATCAATAGTCATAGTGAACACATACATGGGTAAAGAAAAGGATTGCATAATTAATCACGGTTTCAAGACGAAGCATTGATGCAGTATTGATATAATTGTGAACTATATTCAGATACTTTAAAACATCTGTAGTCTTATAAATCATTGCTGATTTTCAAATGTATTTTATAGTATATGATGGATATGTAGGTGTGCTAGTTTCTTATGGTTAATAAAGGGATTTGTTTAGTGCAACTTGAAAGTGACTGATATATTTGTAAAGCATGTGTATAACACAGTAGTATATACCATAGATCACAGTCAGCTCAAATAACCCAACAATAGTCTGTTTTCTGTGATGTGATCTTTCACTGCAGTCAGAACAAACTCTTTATCAGTCCGCTGTGTTTTCTCTTCTCTCTGTAATCTGGTCGGTATGAAAGAGAAACATATTAATGAAATCCCCAGCCACCCAAAGGGCAGTTACGTTGCCTCACTGTAGGAATGTGGACTGATTTCCTCATTATAATGTCTTTATTTAATGACAAACCTCCAAACCAAAACATATCAGCTTGTGCTTTTATTAAAGGCAGCCACAGGCGGGACTTTTCAGGGGAAGTTTGGGAAACAGGAAGTGAGCTGCGATAATGTCCTGAGGTCAAACACTCTGGTTTAGACTGGACTATTAAGAATCAGGGGGCAATTCAATGGCTTATTATTACTATTATTAAAATAAAATGCTTTCAACCTTTTCACCTTTTCACCTGAATAATGGTTAATTATTTAAAGGAGACAGACTATGAGAAACTCCCTTTTTTCAATGCTGTCTTCTATTGTTTCTAAGTACCTACCGACCCACAAATAACTTTACCCTTAAGACAGAGTGTATGAGAAAAACATGTATGTTCTACATTAAAAGCATGCAAACTTGTTTAAAAAATAAATCCAATTATATTTATGAAGCTGAAAATTAGCATAATATGTTCTATTTAAAAAAAAGTCAAAGTATAATATGTGGTATTGTTTGTCTGGAGGTTGGATGTGCATGTATATTTTACAGTTTACATTTTAATTATTCATTATATGAGTCATACTTTACATAACTAGAATAACTAATATTGTTATGAAACTTGAAATCGTGTGTCCTATTTTAAAAGCATGCAGAATATTAAAATATAAGATGGCTCTTAAACTCAAAGGTAGTTCTCAAGCTAGATTGCTCAAACATAATAATATGAGAATAAAAAGACACAGAGGAGCAATAAACATAATGTTTGTAGAAAGTAACACTAATTGCAGTGCAGATAGAAAAGCATTTAAAGAAGAACACATACTTCATTAATCCCCAACGGGGAAATGACTTTGTTTGTAAGATAAATAACTTAAAAAGTGAATTAACATAACACAATAATATGCAGAGAGCAGATATGACATATTTACACAGTGTATTATTTTGTCATATTTCTTCTAAGCGAGCATTTGGGTAAACATTATATTAGATTCTGTTGAAGGGCTTGCTTTCGAACACCAAAACACTGCGGTCAGTGGATTGAAAAACCATTTTGAAGATCAATAAAGTTCAGTTATTTCCCGGCGCAGTGACCCTTTTCAGAAGAACATCTCGGGGTGTCACTCTCAATTAACATTTGTCCCCCCGACGTTAGTGACAAGTTGTCAGCCAGGGGAGAAAAAGTTGGTAAAGGAACAAAATGCTTTTGTAGTTTTTTTTATCCTAAGGGCAAGTGGGGGCAGTTTTTTTTCTTTCTTTTGCAAACATGCGATGCTCCCTCTCTCTGTCCTCTGCAGAGAGCCTGAGGCTGCCAGGAGGGAGGGAGACATCGATTATTTTGCTCACAAGATGGACTTTGTGATGTTTAGAGTGAACATAAAGCGCAGGAAGATATGTGACTAGAGAGATGTTCAGTTGTTGGTGTGATCCATTAAATATGGTGTTTTGAAGGATTCCTTAGTCAATCAATCAGTCCATACATTTAGCATCTTTACTTATACATAGTAGAACTGGCTTGGGGGCACATTTGTTTTCCTATATTTGTCTACAGCACTGTGAACCCTCGTATTGTGTATTGAGAAGAAACCCTGTTATTTCTCAGAAGAAAGTATGTTTTTCTGAGCCTTTTCTGCTCTCAGCTATTACACAAGACTAATTGATCCCCGCAGATGGCAGACAAGGCAATAGGTCATAAAGCGCAGCCACTTTGCTTTCTCACAACTCGCTATCACTTTCCTCACAAAGTGCCATCAGAAACAGCCGGGGAAAGACTCGGGACATAATTTGAGGCGATACATCTCGGCAGACGGCTGCTTTTGTCATCTTAAGTGGACTTCCAAGAAGAAAACGGTTGTGAGCGTGGGACTGAGAACAGCCCCTTCACTGCCAGCAGGAGCATTTTCTCTGAAAAATGTCGACAACATATGAAACAATTCACCATTTCACATGTATACAAACATGATAACGGCCTGTATAAGAGATTGTGACTGCTATAACAAAATCATCATAAAAACACCTTGGATAGTTGTATCTAATTCACGCTTACAGCATTTGTTAAGCATTACTCTCTCATCCTTTTTGTGATGAATGCAAGACAGACTGAATGTATTTGTATGTTAAGGATGATCAGAGGGAAAAGAGGACAATGTTAGATTTTGTTTAATTAGCACTTCCCTCAGCCTGGCAGATAGCATCAGTAGCTTCCGACGTGTTATCAACATTTCTTGTGATATTTTCATTTCATACTATTTCAGGGACCTGCTGATAAGAGTTTCAAAGACGACTTTATGCAAAGAGATACTTGGGGGGAGAGCAGGGAAGTATATAAATAGTTATATTTGATCAATAATCAATCCCCAGACACACTTCACACATGTATGCACAGGATTCAAAGTACACTTGTCATGTAGAGTAATTAACATCACTGTCAGTAACGCTGTTACTGCATGAGTTCAGGTCTCCTCCCTGTAATCCAGATGTTGACACAGTAGACATGTCAAGTTCATATAATGTTAGCTTTCCAGTCAGCAAAGTCATTCTGCATGTCAGCCTAAGTAAAACATTGAAAATATCAGAGATGTTCAGAAATGGAAACGATGTGAAAGCCTGAGCTTTTCTGTGTCTTTTACACACGGATGCGGCTAGGGTTGTAAATTGAGAATCAAAGGGATGCATCTACAGTATACTTTATTTTTTGTACAAAATATATTTTGTTGGGTTAAAGAAATCTGCATAAATAAAATCTAATATTCAACTCTCTGTCCAGCCATATCTCACCTGGCTGCATATACAAGCATTTCCATAGAAACAGAATTCCTTCCATAAAGACGGGGACAATGTGACTTGGGGCCGGACCTAATTGCAGGTTGTGGTCGCTAACTGCTCTGGCACACAGATTTCTCAAAGGAAACTGTACCTCTGTGTGCTGCTGAGTGAAGGACTTTCAGCGTAGGGAAAAATGCTGCATGTTTAATGGAGCGTCTTTACTCTCTTATAGGAGCATAGCTACATTAAAGCAACAGCAGGAAGTGTGGATACTGTATACTCTTTACAGCTTGCAGAGTCTCCTCATCCCCTCATTACATTTCTGTAATCATCTTCACTATTCTCTGCAGTCTTTATACATCATTTGAGGTGGTTTCTGCAGGGATTTGCTCCTTTTTAGCAACAGGAACTGTAGTGAGGTCAGGGCTTAATGTGAAGCAATACAGCTCAGCTCCATTTTAACCATGTATTCGTGGATCAGAAGCACAAAGTATGCCGAAATACATCCGAAAAGGACCAGTTTCCCTTCTCTCAAACAAAGCATGTACCATTTATAAAAAGGAGCATTTCACATGCCCTAGTGTTTGATATTTTAACCATCTTATGATCAATGTTTATATTATAAATGGATCAAACTGACTATTTTTCTAAAGGGGGCTTCTGTAGTGATCAAACCACAGAGAATGATTTTCACAGTTCTGCAGTTCCTCTCAGATCTACGCAATATTTTAGCTCTTTCCACATACTGTGTTTCGCTCAGAACTGTGTTGGTTCTCACCGCTCTCTGTTGCTAGCTGTTCTCAGCAAAACAACTAAAAGGCTACTCCTAATAAGTCGACATAGTGGAACCTTTAGCTATATCCAGATATCTCCATAAGGCGGTGTGGGAGAAAAGAGCAGAGCTGCCGTTGAAGGAGCATGGACATTATTGAACCTACATTTGTTTGGTTGCCAGGGAGCGCAAGATCAATTAAGTGATAACAAGTTGGGATTACAGATATCAGTCATGAACATTAGTGGCCAAAAATCTATTAATGCAGGTTTAAGTAATGTTCTCCTCTTGTCCAACTACCCCATACCAAGGTCTCAATACTGCTTATCGGTGAGATTTAGGGTTTTTGGATTATTGCAAATGCAGTTTGCTCTATAGAGATTATAACAGCTAGTTAGTGCTCTGCTAGAGACATTGATAAGAACAACTATTTTATTCCATTGAACTGAGCAGCCAGTCTTCCCTAGAGTTTAACTTGCACTGTCTGCCAGGAAGATGAAGAATTATGGAATTTGCGGTTTCTTTTTTTTTGTTTTATGCTTTGAAAGCACACTATCAGGCCGGAGCCGTGAATGCGCTCGGCTGTTGAAACGTCGACTACAATTCAGAGCAGCAGTCTCCTGTGCTGTTGAACTCAGATAATTCAGTCGTTGCATTCTCCTCTCTCATCCTCTCCCTCTCATGCACTACTTCTCTCCCATCTATCTCCCTCCGTCTCACCCTCGCTGCCTCTCTTCCTTTCAGCCGGGCCTTGGAGGGTTTCTGCAATTACGTTTGGGGCTGATCAGAAAAGGGGATCACTCCAGTGAAATAAATCGTTCCATAACAGCTGCGGTGAAATGGCGCTAATTGCCGATTGATTTGAAGCAGAGGCAGCAGATATCTGCAATGCAGAGCCGCATCTGCCACCCTCTCCTCATCATTCCACTCTCTGATTATCTATTGTTCAGGCTGTTTACTTTGGAGTGATGAGTGCTAAATGGCAGGTTAAGGAAGCTAAGGGGGCCAGTCATCAAATTGGGCTCCTCTCAAAAAGACGGAGTGTAAAATTAGACATAATTAACACACCCCTTGGGCAGATTCTCCAAACCTTATGGAGATGGCAGAGATGCAAATTAGCTTTAAAGATACACACTTTATATACAAAAACAGTGATTAAGCCTTCTTTGATGCACGGTGGCTGCAGCCTGTCTTGATTGAGAGCAAATCAGCCGGAGAGAAAGTCATTTTACTTTTAGGACTCTGGATGTTTTGTTGCATTAAGCATCATACCAACAGAGAGGACAGGAAGCAGCACCAAGGCGAAATATGTGCCTTTTTGTCATTAAAGACTAAAAAGCATTACTTTATTTTGTGTTGACTTGAGATTAAATGATTCTCTCAGCAAAAAGGTAATACAGTCCAGGTATGTGTTGAGTCTGCTTTTTAAACCTGACTGCAGTTACACAATAAAGAAAGGACTTCATATGTATGGGCTCAGAACAGTCTCATAATACACACATGCACACAAAAGGATTCACACTTGTATTTCCGGATCCACACTTGTGTTTTTCAATGCACACACAAATGTGTTCCGTTTAATATACATGTAAATAAAATCCAAACACAGAAAAAAGTTTTACATATGTATTTTTGATCCACACATATTTGTTTTCCGTTCGAATCCCCTGAACCTGCAAACACAAACCGCTTTCTGTGCACGGATCGCTGTGCATTCGTGTGTGGGTTTTTTGAGACACCCCTGACGCTCACCCGATTCGTACTTGTAATTTCTCTCATCTATAGCCAATCAGATGTCTCCTCCAGTCTAAGCCAATCACATGAGCGCGCCCCCACGAGGGTATGATTTATTGCGTTCATGACACTTCATATACGCATTTTGCGTGGTCAGCTCACTAAACAGAGGGCGGAGCTTCAGGTGATCATGCAGAGCTGCGTGTCTCCGTCTGACTCAGCAGCTGATCTGATCTCTCTCTCGCGTCCGGTTACACTTCACTCGCGTTTATGTCCATATCAATCAGATCCAGCTCTCCTGATCGGCCTTTATAGAGAGCACTGATCAAACTATTTAGAGTGAATATCGGCCGATAATGACCGGCGGGGCTCCCCTCGTTGACAGTTCACTGTCTAGCACTGGCTTCGTAGTGCACTGATCAATTAGGCTAAGCTAACCTGTAGCTGCTCCCTCCACACTCACAACAACTTCATACAGACATAAATAAAGCAGTTGTATTCGCCATACAGGAAACACACATTTAAAACGGTTTTGCCTGCCGTGTTAGTGAACACAAGCATTCATCAATGGTACGGAAATTGGCGCTGAACCTTAATAATATAAAGGCTTGTATTTGCGTGCATTTCCTGTTCGGAAAGTGGCAATGTACTGAGAGTGGAGGTGTCCTGAGATTAGCGCCTGCAGGCAGGCTCCATGGACCTGTCAGCTCCAGACTGCGAAAAATGCGTACATGAAGCGCTACATCATGAACGCAATAAATCTACCCTCGTGGGGGCGCGCTCATGTGATTGGCTTAGAATTGAGAAGACATCTGATTGGCTATAGAAAAAATTACAAGTACGAATCGGCTGACCGTCAGGGGAGTCTCAAAAAACCCACACACGAATGCACAGCGATCCGTGCACAGAAAGCGGTTTGTGTTTGCAGGTTCAGAGGTTTTAAACGGAAAACAAATGTGTGGATCAAAAATACACATTTAAAACTTT
The DNA here is from genome assembly GCF_000735185.1 of Notothenia coriiceps. Lineage (NCBI taxonomy): Eukaryota > Metazoa > Chordata > Actinopteri > Perciformes > Nototheniidae > Notothenia > Notothenia coriiceps. The sequence continues at coordinate 253,733 of NW_011367963.1, read as the reverse complement.
TTTCTGTATTTGGATTTTATTTACATGTATATGAAACGGAACACATTTGTGTGTGCATTGAAAAACACAAGTGTGGATCCTTTTGCGGATCATGAAATACAAGTGTGAATCCTTCTGTGTGCATGTGTCTATTATGAGACTGTTCTGAGCCCATACATATGAAGGGTATCTGAAGTAAACAACATCTGACAGAAGTGAGCCATCCTCTTCAATGTTGTGCTGCTCGTGTGTAATGCTGCAGCTGCTAGTTTGCTCCTCTGCTTCCCAAATATTGCTGTCAAATAATTAGATTCAAGTGTTTTCTCAGCAAGAACATTTTGACAACATGGATGTCACTTTCTCTCTCGAGTTTATGATGAAGCATCTCCGGGGCAGCCCACAATGTTAGTCCCTGATATGTCAAAAAAACTGAGAGCAGCAAAACATTAAAGACTATCCTCAATACTTATCCTCATTTTCTTTTGTTGGGCTCCTTTTTGTTTAAAATGAACTTGCAGCCTTAACCAGCATTTCTAGAATAATGTACCTAGTTTAGTGTTGACATATTAATAGTGCACTATTTTAAGGGCTAGGTTAGCGTCAGGACACACTCATTTTCACACAGTACTTGCAAATAATGCTCATATTATTTGTTTTAATAATGTGTGTATAGTATTTAAGTAAAGTATGTCTCAGTCGTTAAGCTAAAGCTGGGCACCAATAAGACATGTAGAAGGATTATGAAAAATGTGTAGAATATATCCCACCCCCTGAAACTGATTTATGGAAATTGAAAACTGTTAAAATGTGCTTGACTCCGTTTTTGACTATATTTTATGAGGTATACATTAACGATGAGCGTGCCAAGTTTCACAATTGATTGTCTCACGGGAAATTGAGTGTGGAGAAAAAAGACAAAACATTTAAAAAATAGAAGATAATTATGGTTTAGCCCTAGACAGGCTGTGTGAAAAAAGAAATGCACAAGACTTTTATTTTATCTCCAGATCATTCAACAAATGCACACAATTGATTTGTCACTTCAAACGTATGAACCATGTAAAAGAAAAGCAGCACGACCAGTAATTACTGAAGCTACACACAACGCTTTCTGCGTGACATTAAATAGATTCAATCTTCAGCTTAACAATGAGGTGAGAAAACCGAATCATTTCCTCTCATAAAGTGTTGATTATACATCACCGTGTTTCTAGAGAACTTCCATCATACAAATGTGTTTTATTAAGTGTGCTCGTAACAGAGTGCATTGTGGATGTTGCCCCCCGCTGAACAGATTGTCTCTTCACAGCAGGTGGACCACCATTTGCTACAGACTCTCAGAATTGACTTCATTACACCTCGATTTGTGATTCATGTTTGTTCGTAGGCGGCCAGATATCCCATTTCCACAGAATCAGATTCTCCCAAAAGGGTTTTAGCGATCTTTTTATGATTCACATCGTCATCAGCATCTAAAGTGCTGTGTTGCCTCTGCTTCCACTTTTTTAAAGTAAAGAGGTTTATCCAAAAAGAAAAGCAACAAACAGCTTTGTGTTGGCACTCGTCACTTCGACAGACTTCGCCCACACCAGCTTCAGAAATAACATAATTCATGCAATCCAGGCAGACAATTAGCAAAGATTATGATAATTATAATCAGTGAGGGGTGTCATGTGTTGTTACTGTATGTTGTGGGCTTGTGTGTGTTGTATATCAAATAATAACTTTAGGCCAACACTCCACAGAGACTAAACACATTTCAGTTGTATACGATTATTAGAAACAAGACGCTGATTACATTTATATCACCCATATCTCATTCAATGGTCCGCCCGATCTAATTGCATCGTTTGTTTTTCAACTGAAAGATAATTGAAGACAGCATGGCATGTGCAACAGCAACATGAAATGAGAGTAAGAGGAATGTCTAGGCATTTCAAGAGAAGTGGTCAGTGGACTATATCTCTCTGTGGAGCCATGTGAAAACGAGTTGTTTTACAAGATTTTTACAAGTTGGTTTTACGTGCCAAGCCATTTATTGACCAGGCGCAGTGACTTCACAGTCCACCACAACTCTAACAAACGAGATATCACGTGTTAATCGGTGCATTTAGGAGGATGTTTTTCTCGTGTTTCTCCACTGGTGTCCTGGAAACCCCACGCTAACGACAAGTTACAGCTGCAAAGAAATAATCCAGGACGTAAACTCCCCCCCACCGTTGAATTTCTGCACATTTTTGATCTGCAAAGCCACGCAGATCGCCTATGTGCTGTTGTTGGTGAAAAAAATCAATTATCACAATATCTCTGATCATATACTTTGGTACGATATTGTGATGATATCCTTTGAATAACTTTTGGTGCTTTTACTTTTTTTTTTACACAATTCTACATAAATTATCATTATTCAAGTGGATATAACAATTTAGTGGGTAAAGACAAATAGTAAAACAGCTTAAATCAGTTTGTTAAGATCAGAAAACAACATACCTTCACTGTAATGCAGTCTTTAAAACCAGGAAAATACACTGTTGCCATACAACAGCATCATAAATATAACAATATCGAGTCTCATCAATGAATCTCCCAGTCGACATACTTTTAATGATACTTCAAACCAATAAATATGCAGAAACAATGGTTTCTGTGCAGCTGGCTCTTTGTTTCAGAGCCAGTGTGTCCTCGTTGCCAAAGCAGCGCTGCGTCCAAGTCTGAAGCCACACACTCTGTCCCATGACGTCAGTGTGTGAGAGGACAGTGTGGTCAGGTGCTAATGGCCCCTCATATAACCAAAGTGCTATGATGTCAACATAATGACATTGTTTGTACAGTAACCACAGTGCAGAGAGTTAGCTCAGTCCTTCCCTATTTATGGCTCCCTGTATGTGAGAAAATGAATGATGGCACGCTGCATCCCCCCCTCTCGCTGCCAAAAGGGTTCTGCTGCTGCATATTCAATAGTTTCACACACACACTCAGACTTTCATCACTAATGACCTCATGGTGAATTTCCTCCGTGTTTCATTGCTCAAACACAGGCTAATGTTAGGCCACCCACAAAGTGTACACAGGCACCCACAGAACCAACATGTTCACGATGCGACTGCAGCACTGAGCAGGAGAAATGTAGGAATGCATTCACACAATGAGCCGCGTTTTACCCTTTACAACCTCGAGGGTGACACTCTTATGGCTCACGAGAGGCAGAGCCACTGAGTTGGCGCTCGGCTTATGAGAAAAAGACAAACGTCCTGCGGAGAGCGTAGAGATTGCAGATCCTGTTTTCATTACTTTGGTTTATCGGCTCAATAGTCACCTCCTTTCCCCAAGTGCTAAATGTCCACTTGATTTGCTCTTCTCGTGCCTGCACCTGAAACAATTCATTAAAAATGAATGAGGAGGAAGCAAAACACTGAGGGGCCGGGAGATGAAGGCAGCAGCAGAAGGAAAGTGTAAAGACTAAATATAGGCAAAGATTATACCATAAGCTTCAAATACTATTTTTCAATTGCCTAGAAATAGAACTGGTAAACATGAACTGTTACTTAAAACAAGCTCTGTGGTACAAACATTTAAGATCTTTTATATTCCTTAATGCACCTTTTTTAATGAATTTATACGGTTTTGGTAAAGGAAGTCGTGTTTCCAGAATCAAAATAATAGCGATTTGTGTTTTCATTTAGTTTTCCCTATCTTTCTATGCTAGTTTTTCTGTGAAAGAGTAAGGCAGTTCACATTGCGTTCCCGCAGCTGTTTCTTCTTTTGATTAACTGCTTTGCTTTAAAAAGAGAACAAACGTCAAGCAGATTTTCAGAAATGTTCAGGGCAATTACAGTTTTCAAATGACATGATTTCTCCACTTAAATTCCCTTTTGCTAAATATAGCCCATACTTAATAGTTCCACAATGAATTTTCAATACTTATGTACCATTAAGAAATCACTGTGGGTGTTTTGAGAATTTATGGTTGCATATAAGTGCTATTCCACTCTGCTGGGGTATTACAGTCTACAAGCGATATTCCAGAAAGAATGATTCATGGAAAGATCCAAGGAGAAGAAAATGTGTTTCTCACTTTGAAGCTGCTCTCCGTGATGTTGAGTTTGAACTCGATGTAGCAGAAAGTGTTTACTCTTGAACTGAACTTGTTGATTTTGTGCGATGCTTTCTTCTATGCCCTTTGTGTTTGTTCCCACGAAGAAACCTTGAAAGGAAACCACCATTTTCATTGCAGTTTAACTTCAAACATAAGTAAATAGTTAAAGAAAACACATATGGACTGAGGTTATTTAAGTGTCCCCTCAGCAGCCATAGGGAAACAGGATCCCGTCTCTGCAGGAATAAACTTGTGTTCCCAGCTCTATCAGCTCTTTCTTTTTTTGTTTATCTTTCCCCATTTGCATCATTACGAGGAGAAAAAAATCCATAGTGGAGTTTGAATTGCTCGGTAATGAGGAGGAGGAATCAATCTTGCCTTCAAAGTAGGCCCGCTGCAGCAATGAGAATATAAACTCACCGCCATAAATTTCACACTTTAGGTCCCCACATCCCTCTTCATGTCTCCAGAGTTTACAGCGGCCTTGCGTGTGATACTCCACTGCCAATGGCCTTGTTGATTTACGAAGGTTTCTCCCTTCCTGTCGGGACCTAATGGTAGATATATCCAAGTCAGCCTTCTCTGTGTGACGTATAGAAAAATGGCGTAATTGCTACTAATTTTGGGAAGAGCACCAAAAGGATGTTCTGTCCAACTATCAATCCACCTATCATCTCAACATTCAGCACTCGGTGTGTGTGGACCGTGATTACATATGCCACATAATTGGGCGTAATTAAAAGGAAGCGTAAGTACTGTAATTAATGTCAGTTGTCAGGCGCTAAAAGGCAGACAGAGGGTAATGTTTCCCTGTGGTCTGAGCAGGAAGACCTCTGGAATCAGGAGACTTCTGATTGATATTACCTGACCTTCCTGCACACATAATGATGCACTTAAAAACGTTTTACTCATTTCTCAATACACCCACAATTTAATAATACAGCAATGTTATTCAAAGTATTGTGTTTTAACTTTATAATTCATGGTGGTGTTTTAAAGGAGACTAAACGTGTCATAACTGAGTCGTTTTATACTGTTTCTGTTCAATAAACCCCTCCACTGTCATAGTTTATCGAACAGTAACTTGGCATGGCAGACGTCTCCACATGCTGAGGCTCTTTGCAGTGAAACTATATAAATAGTTGGCAGGATCTTTTGATCTCTTTTTCCACGCTTAACTCACATGAGAGGTCCTATGAACAATAGCTTGAATACATACCATATATGGTGCTGTGGTTTAAGTGATCCTATGGAAATAACTGTTTTGGATGCTGCCCTTTCATTGTTAGCTTTTCAAAAAGTACAAGTACAAAACCAAAAATGTGTTAGGAAAGGATAAAAGGTGTCTTTCTTTTTCTTGGTGCAGGCAAGGTGAGTTTCTCAGTGCGTTGTCGTACAGTAGGAAACTGTTTACACAATAAACTTACATCTAATACGCTGGTTCTCTCCAGATATCCTATTAAGGATGGCTTGATTAAATTCCCTAAATGGTGAAAACACAGAGCTATAGAAGCACATGGCGCCTCTTATCTGTTTTCGTGCCTATGACCTGCAGGAGGCCAAAACAAATAGAAATCTCCAAATGTGCATTGCCAGGAATAAGTAGGGAACAAGCAGCAGGAAATCAGTTTAATGTGGAACATGATTTCAGCACTGTTTTCTTTTTTTATTTAACTCTGTTTGACCCTTGCCATATGAGATTTGAATGCTGTTGATCACGCTGCGTTAACTGGGATCTAAAGTCTGTAGAAAACATTATTGATGTCCATTTTCCAACACCAATCTGGGGGCTGCTAATTCCTTGCCGGCAATAATAGGTTCAATATTGAAACCTATGCAGGACATCCATGTTAAATAACATGATTGAATTTAGAGTTCTGCTATAATAACCTTGTGGTTCATCTGACCCTTGCTGGGTGGCATTTTAATGTCTCCAGCTGCAGAATTGGGACGAATGTCCGGCTTTATGTTCTTTAATTCGTCCAGTTTTATGGTTTGTTCTGTGAAAGGTATTTATGTTCACATACATAATGATTACTCCCTGAAGAGCAGGAGGAATATTAGAAGCACACGTCAGACTGATGCAGACTTTTAGTGACCGCTCTCCCACACTCGCTCTATTCCCCCCCGAGCCACCTGTCTTATGCAGTGTGGGAACACAATGCTGGATCACTGCAGCACATTGAGCCCCAGCAATAAATCAGAGGATGACCTAATGCAGGATGAGAAGACGCAACATCATTTTTTTCACCAAACCACATGGGATCTATTTCCTCTCAACATTAATAATCCTCGGGAGCGTTAAGGCATGCAGCAAAAGCAGATGTATTCTTCCCCAGGCTGATTCAACTTGTAAGCATTTCCTCCCTCGACCCCCCCTTTCCCAAGTCCTGAGGCAAAGCATGATTACCCGATTTTAATGAGATTTTTAATGTGATTTTTTTTTTCTACTCCTGCAAGACAATCCAGCTCTCTCTTATGTACATACAGTGGAGAATGTTTGCAGTGTGATGTATGCAGAAGGAACACATGTCGACTTCCTGTTTCCCACGCTGTTTTGTTTTCATTCGTACCTGTATACAGTATGTTTGCATCATGTTGATAATCCTTGGGGAAATGAAGGAGCTGTGCAGGCTTTACTATCAGACTATTGTCACATCTGAAAACCGTTTTTTTGTTTTTTCTGTAGCAAGGGATATCTCCATGGCAATTTGAAGAGTGTAAACACGCCACCTGTTTGTTCTCATTAAAAATCACTTTTAGTGCAATGATTGGAGTTGCAAATTCAAACTTCTTGATAAAATGAACGTTGATTAAACTAGAAGAATGTACGAGCATATCTGCTAGATGTATTATTACTTAATATTTATGAAGCAAAAGTTATTTATTGGCAACATGAATTGAACGTGTTTACTTATCACAGATAAGTCATTTTTCTGTTGCAGGCACCACCTAACATAAGTAATTGATTATGTAACTTGAATTTGACAGCTTCTAGATTATCCCTGCTTACAAAGGCAGAGAGATGATATCTTCAGTTGTTCAGAATAATACTATACAACCAAAACACCACACAGCATAAAGCTGGAGCATAACTACTTTACACGTAAGAAACTGATACCAACCTCATCTGTTTTCATTCCATAGCTTCAATGTAAATGTGTCACAGCGAGTGTTAAAGTATACTTGTGTTTTGTCCTCAGGAAACTGCCCAGCAGTGTGCAGGAAGTATTCTCTCTAGTGCAGCTAAAGTAGAGATGCTCGCTTGTATTAACCATAATGAAAAGTGCACCATTAGGGATAAACATCTCTCAGGTTTATCGATCAGAAGAAATCCCTCGGATAAAAAGAACCTAATGAAGTTGAAAATAGTAGGATTTTCCTGGAAACAGCCTTTAGATCCCTCTTTTTTTTGTGCACTACTTTGAAATGAATCATGATGCTTAACAAGCCACACACAATTACAATAAGAATAATAAGCATTGCATTTATTTTGAGCCTGTTCAGCTAAGTATGTCGAGCCTACAACTTTCTTTGGAGAATGGTTTATAGGAGCAGCAGCTACTATACATGAAGAGTAAAAAAAGCTGGTGGGATAATGATACTATCCCTGAATTGCCTCGTAAATAATTAGCTTGGATGGAAAGCACCTGTGGTGAGCATTTTGTTGTTAAGAAAAGTGAATATGGAGTTAGGGTTGCTACCTATGGTTGCTACTGACGGGGTTCATTGGGTGCATCCAGACTACCTGATGTAGATGGAAGCTGTTTTCACTTTGTACAGACAGGCAAAGTTATGAGGCTAAGCATAGAGAAGTTTTTGTACTGTTTCCTTAAAAAACAGTTGCAGTACGAAGCCCGGTGCAGTGCAGGATCTCTGTCAGGCTGCTGAGAGTTTGTTTGCTTTGAGTTCAGCCTCTCTGGACCAAACTTTCCTTTTTCTTTCCCAGTCTCCATTCCTCAACGGTTGTCTCATGGTTTGTTCTTAAACATGTGTCGTACCAAATAACGGTGAGAGCTGACAGACCCTTGGCTTCCTAATCACTTGTATTTGGATTATGACATCATGGGGCAACATGCCTGGTTTCCGTTCTGAAAATGGTCCTCCCTTTCAGATTACCTTCCTAGTTCCCACTGCATAAACAGCAGCTGCACTCTCCCTCACAGTTCTGAATGAAACTCAGGATCTCCTGTTTTTCTTTAGAGACTGATGGCAACCATCTGCTTGTCTAACCCGAGCAGTACAAGTCACAGGTTTCATATTTATTTTCTTCAGATTCTTTATCAAACACTGAATAAACAGCAGTCCATGCCAAACAGTTCAATATCAAGTCATTATTAGGTAATTCACAATTAATTGGAAATAAATAAGCTCAGGGTGTTTTGTGCTCCATTAGTATTTTAATTATGTATTTTATTAGAACTGCTCTGTCATATAATTTACACTCTTTAATCTGTTTTACACTGCCTAACTTGCAATCATCTATTAAGTTACAGCCTTCACCAAATCAGTATAGAAGTTCAGCCAAAAAGAAAAAGCACATCAAATAACACTGACACTCTCAAATATATGTGCAGGCCAACAGTAACGCCATACTCTAGCCTAGCAAATCAAATCATTTGTGAATCCAGTAGTGTTGCATATCATTGACTTTTTTACGATACGAATACTCAACCGATACATATGGTGATAAATATTCATGTTGCATAAGGGAAACATTGAATCATCCCGCAATTACTCCCATGAAGCGCTTTATGATATAGTTAGCATGTCAAATAAATATTAAATTCAATTGTGGGACTTAGACCTTTTAGTACTGAACAAACAATGAAAAACACGTTATCTATGAAGAAAACAGATTCTGCAATATCATTTATAACAACCATCAGGCGTGAATAGCACATCTTGTCAATGGAAAAAGAAAATAGCACCAGTATAATCAACATTCAACCTGAGATTCGATTGACCAGAGAACACATAAAGGATCATGAGATCTCGGCATTGCACATAAAACAAATAGCATCATTAAAATCAACATTTGCCTGATGAAAGAAAACAAATCCCATCACAGTTCAGTTTTGTGCATTCATCTTCAAGAAGATGAGCATATCTGCTCTCTGGATCCAAACGGGCCCTTTCACAGCGTATGTCGGATATCACCTGCTGAACTGAACACTCTCGCTTGGCACGCTGCTTCCCTGAACACAAAGGTACTTGGTTGCCATATGAGACAGCATTGGTTGGAGGTTGGATGCGTTGTCACCTTTCCCAGAAATAAACTTCTTGCAGTGGTTACAGACCCCACCATTCAGACTGGCAGTGGTTACAGACCCCACCATTCAGACTGGCAGTGGTTACAGACCCCACCATTCAGACTGGCAGTGGTTACAGACCCCACCATTCAGACTGGCAGTGGTTACAGACCCCACCATTCAGACTGGCAGTGGTTACAGACCCCACCATTCAGACTTGCAGTGGTTACAGACCCCACCATTCAGACTGGCAGTGGTTACAGACACCACCATTCAGACTGGCAGTGGTTACAGACCCCACCTTTCAGACTTGCAGTGGTTACAGACCCCACCATTCAGACTGGCAGTGGTTACAGACCCCACCATTCAGACTGGCAGTGGTTACAGACCCCACCATTCAGACTGGCAGTGGCTACAGACCCCACCATTCAGACTGGCAGTGGTTACAGACCCCACCATTCAGACTGGCAGTCATATGCAGCCACCCTTTAGATTTTCTAAATGCGGCCCACACTCCAGTGACTCGTTTGCGGAGTTTCACGGCGAAATTGACATCGTAATTTTGACGGTTTGGGCGCGAGTTTAATGATATTTACATCGAAAACCGGATCTGATTTCGGGACAGTATACCGTAGCCGGTACTTCGGTAATACCGGGTACCGGTATGCACCCCTAGAATTTACCCTGTGATATAATAAATAATGTATTGACTCTGCCACGTAAGTACAAATTGATTTTGCCGTTGTTTTTTTCTTCTGACAGAGAAGGTAATACTATTTTCTATATACACACTGAACTCAATCATATTTAGTCATATTTAATAATGATTTCAGATGGGATATATCCCACATACTGTAAGTACTTACTAAATACCAATGTTTTGATTGATCACAAGTTAGAGTAACATGCTATGGCTTTTTGAAATATTCAGTCTTCCCATTATTTTTATATAAATAAAGGTATATTGCTAAACTTTTCTATATAAGTTTTCGAGAATGTCACCAGTACTCCTCAGCCTGGATGAGAAAGACAAATGCATTAAAAAAAACTTGTTATATTAACACAATGTCGCTGATTAGTATTGTTTGTCGGGCTTCTGTAGCTCTATTATTATTGAAATGATATTGCCTGTTGTATATCACTACCCTAAAAAAACTAAATCCCTGCATATTGAAATGTTCAGTATTTTGGATTGCAGTTATATTGTGGTTGTCAGTTCCCTAGAAGTGATTCAAACTGGCTGCTGAAATCAATGACTGTCCACCCAATGGCTCTACTCATTAGAAAAACATTTATGTTGTTCGGGGGACTTAAGCACAACAAATTGCTGCCAAGACAGATGTAGAGAGACAAGGGGGAGGGGGAGATATTTGAGGATCAGGAGTGACAGGCCTGCCCATTAGGGCCCCTGGCAGATTGGAGGGGTTGTGTTCAGCGTTTGTGACACTTTTTAAGTCCGTCAGAGCTACGTTTATTATGAGCTGATGCCAGGATTACACGTCTGCTTGGATTTTAATTGGTAAATAGATATTTTTTCTTAAGGACACGACAAGATAACTGAATGGAAATCTACTCAGTAAGTTTTTGAAATATTGCCAAAGTTTTCTGAAAGTCAGACAGGGGGAAGGGATGTGACAGGGAGTGTGATGACTCCTGAGCTCACATTTGACATGTTACATTGAGGAAGGCTGGGAGACACTGCAGCAAATGAAGTGAGAAGCCTCCATTTATTCTCTCTCTAAATCCCGCTCACTGTTTCTACTCCACTGACCTCAAATCCTGCTCATATAAAATAAATATGCAGTCTCATGTACCTGTAGCTGAATTATTTAAAGTATACAATTTGTGCATGTTTATATGTTCATTTCAAGGTGTATTATTCTTACATTGTGCTCAATTTTGCTGAATGCTAAAATCTGGTTTTGGTGCATAGTGTTTGTTCAAGCCTATCCCGCTGTGAGGGGGAGGGGGGGTGTTGAGTTTCTTTGCCACAGAGGATTTCTGGGAGCTGTCATTGTAGCTATGAGAAAGCTCTGAATGTATCTGCTGGCTGTCAGTGGAATTATTACAGATAAGGTAAAAAATATGACAAAAGTTTGAAAGTCAGTAGTCTAAAGAAAGCCCTCTCACTGCCTCGTTATATTACAGAGCCGGGCCCAAAAATGGGGGGGGAGGGGCATATATTTATACATATATCTAATGGAGGCTTACTGTAGTCTGGACACCCAAAGCCAATTATATCAGTGCTCTGTCCAAAAATGTATCTGCACCCCAAGCTCTTTAACAATATCACACAGGAGACAAAGTGTTGTCATGACGACACTTCTCTTGTGATTGCAGTGCATGGGCTGCTGGACTTTTTTTTTTCTTTGTTTCTGTCATGTTAACAACTGAAAGTTCTTCGGGGTTTAATGGGTGCAATAAAATGTCTGTCAAGTTAAGGGCAAACACTTTCCACTCCACGTAGCAAAGCCAATGTCTCATTCCCCAGCAATTACACTGCACCCATCCTTTGTTTTCCAAAGATGTCTTGACATAATACATTGGATTTTAGACTTGTAGTCGTCCAATACTGCCTGATCATCCACTCTAATAATTGGCAGGGTATTTGAACTCGTAGCAGATGGTCTCCTGAGGGGAGGTTTTAGGCTAAACTGCCTCGTGGCTTTAGCTTGTTTTGTCCAAGATTTTTGCTCCATTTGTTCATGCATTACAGTAAATGTCACAACTGTGTAAATTCTGCTTAACCAACCAATGTGATATCTCGTTTTAGGTCTTGCTTTTGGGTTCAGAAATATTCCAATAAAAAATGTTCCTTCCTCGTACCAATTGTAATGTGCGACCTTGCATACATTATCTTCTGATGCCATTGCATGAGAAACATTTTGTATACTTTAAAGCTTTTTTTTTTATCAGTAACAATGTATGACAAATACCTCTTTTTAGCACAGCTTTAAAAAGTCTGATTACATTTACAGTGGGATACTTCTGGAAACATCTGTTTTCATCTCTTTTTAAACAGAAACATAAATGCTGCTGTAATCTTCACAGTGATTTGCTAAGAAGACATGACTATATCTTTAAGTTCTCATTGTTGCAAAAATTAACTTAATACTAGACCGTCTGATTGTGCATAATAACATGAAGCCTTTCCAAATATATATAAGTTTAGCTCTACTAAACCTCTACTGTAAATACTTTAAAGGCAGGATAATATGTTGAGGCAAGGAGAAAGACACATTTTCCTGAAAGAAGGCATCTTTTAATCCATATTATATATCTCTCAGCCTTCAGATGCCATGTTCGCAGGAGGAGGAATTACCAACACAATCCATAAAATCAAATCCTATTAAAGCGCAATAAACAAGAAGACATTAATCCATCCCACGAGAGCCTCTGCCAAACTCTGAGCCCGCTACGTTTGCAGGACACTGGCTGCAGTTGTACTGAGTATTTACTCAGTTTCTCATCAGTGTAAATGAACTGTAATTCAGGAGTTTACCTCCTGCAAAGTGGGCCTGATGCTCTCAGTCAGAGCTGCAAGATGTTCCTCATTTTTGGAGATTTTCATTAGCTTCTTAGGGAATTTGCCACATCTGCAGACTCCTTGTGTTAGCTTCTGTGTGTTTTATCAGGGATGCAGGAATGTGAAGGACTACATACATTGAGTGTTTAGTATTTGTATTTATAGGAATATAGAAATTATGAAAAGACATACACATCTCAGTTCCTTATAAAGTGTGTGCTGGATTAAATGAAATGGTATAGAACATATATATATCTGCAACACAATAGCTAACTTTAATGCTTCTGCGTAATGGATACATCTTTAATTACTTTTTAAAAGAACATATTTCCAGTTTAAGTGAGAAAATTCTGAATACCAGTTAAGATGGCAAACATTTCTTTATTTTATTTCATGACAATAATCATGTACCAATAGGGCTGCATTATTATAACAATTAGGATTATTCAGACTGCCAAGGCACACNGACAAAATGAGAAAAAACAAATCCAGAAAATCACATTGTCTGATTTTTAAAGACTTTATTTGCAAATTATGGTGGAAAATAAGTTGTAGGTGACCAAATACTTATTTTCCACCATAATTTGCAAATAAAGTCTTTAAAAATCAGACAATGTGATTTTCTGGATTTGTTTTTTCTCATTTTGTCTCATAGTTGAGGTATACCTTGGATGAAAATTACAGGCCTCTCTCATCTTTTTAAGTGGGAGAACTTGCACAATTGGTGGCTGACTAAATACTTTTTTGCCCCACTGTACCAACAAGGTNGTGTGCCTTGGCAGTCTCAGTGCGATTAAAATGCGTTAATTTTTTTAACGCGTTAATTTTTGTGTAATTAATTAATCTTAATTAACGCGTTAAAGTCCCGCTCCTAGTAATTTTATGTTTTGGCCCTAAGTGAAACTACTGAAGGATGTCTTTGGCAAGCTGCCAAAAATAATTGTTAAGTGCAAGAAAAATACGGTTTTTCTAATCTTTCCTTTTACATGAGTGTTTATCAGATACAACTTTCATCAGTAGTAAAGTAAATATGGCAAAGACTATTGTGTTAATAAACCTGTGTGGGTCCCATATGCTGCTCTCTCTTTGCTGTTAAATAGAGAAAGATGAGACATTTCTTTTTTGTGTTTTATCTTCACAGTCCCGCCTTACACTGAAGAAAACGTGTGCACTATGGGAAAGAAGTTTGACGCAAGGGAAGAAAGTAAATCATCAGATTGTAAGTTCATATTTCACTTTGAGGTTTTAGTTGAGGGGAAAACATATTTCAGACTGGTGGAATAAGATGTTGTCTTTATGACTAACGGCGGTCTAATGATGGAGACAACATGGACAAATGGAAAGCTGCCTGGATCAAATAAATGGCTGATTAGCTGCTGGCGCTCCTTCAGTCTTTGTTTTGTTTTGAGAGAAATGTGAATCCAGTATTAGTATTGGATTCACATATAACAGGATATTAAAGCCATAACATATTGCATGCAGCATGGACTTCGAAGGCTGTCACTTGAGAATTTGCCTGTAATTCACAGAAAAGTTTCCACCTTAACTCCTATTTGACTCTTGATATCTTATTGTTACACCCTATCCTCTATATTTGTCCAGTTTAAAAACAATTTACCTAGTAATACTCCAGCAACTGCTTTAATTTGTAAGTCATTTTTGGCATTTTTAAATGCTTTCTAGATTAGATGGTACAGTGTATACTCATTCAAATGTAAACATAATCTATAAGAAACATTTTAAAATATCTTCTAAGGGGTTAAACAGTCCCACACATAGAACATCCCGGCTGAAGCTCCGTCCATTTTTAGACCACTGAGACTTCAGATGAGCAGCAAGGTGCAAGTGCAGATTTTCGGTGTTTGCTTATCTCAAAGTGATTGCCTGCACTTACTGACAGGAAATAATGTCATTTTTTGACAAACGTAAACAGAAACAAACAGAAACATTTAATGTAGGAATAAAACTGTGAGCCAAACTGCCACTCTTCTTCCTATCTATTTTTTCCCTTTTATACTATGAAATTTCCGTCTGCTCAGAGCTGAATGTTAGCTAATTATTTTTGTATCTTTCACTATGGCTAGAGGCCATATCAGACTTATATGCATGCAGAACAGATAAGGGCTTATTGGCAGAGAGAAGCGGACCATTTTTAATCATAAATACGGGCAGCTCTGCTCATCAAAGTGCCACGGTCTGTCTAATCTGCTCTTTCCAAATTCACCCCACTTCCTCTGTATCACCAACATGATTTTATTTCTGCCCTGCTCACACCCCCAGCCTGTCACTTCTTTCTTCCCCCAGTGTGTAGATATGTAAATGTAAAGAAGTTAGATGCTAAAGATAGATGGTAGCTCCCATAAATAACTAGTTTAGAGATATTCACCCTATAGTAGTGTAGTTGCATATTTAGTCAAAGCATGCACATACAAACATGCCCCCATACATCACATACATTGAATACAACAAAGTATTCCATTAGTTCTTAATCTAGCATGGAAGCACAAGCTACCTTTTTCTTATTATGGTGGTGTTGTGATGCCGTATATTTGGACATATGTCAAAGTATGGCCAGGAGATTGCAAAAGACAAAAAGCTGCTAAACCTTCATTGACCTTTGGCTGTCATTCCAAAATTGTTGAACCGATTAGAAATAGAGATGAGGCTTTTTACATATTCATTAAACCTTAAAGGTGATGCCCTTGTTTTATTGAATGCCACAATTCTGTTTATATGTCACTTAGTTTTGTATCTCACTGCACTAAAAGATATGCTGATCGTCCTTACCTGTCCTCATCTGACTGCTTCGTAAAGCCATCGCTGCTTCTGTGCATTGAGGCAAAAGCACTTTATATCTGCAGTTATGGGATGACCTGCCATTTCTGCAAAAGGCGCAACACACCTTGACGAGTTTCTGGAATGGGTCATGACCCCTTTGTTGCGCTGTCCGTCCCATATTGTTAAAGTAATAACCTTTTTTCATGATCATTATATAATGGTGGTTATGGGGTATCCCCGATCACGCAATAACTGGTGGACGTCTCCGCTCACATTTACATTCTCTACCTCATATTGACTTTAGGTAGACGGTATTATTCTCAGTAAAGCCATTAAAGTGAATGAAGTATTTCATTTCATTTATCGTCTTTTCTTTAAAGCTGCTTTGTCTTGTCCCCATGGGCATCGGCATTCAACTTAATGATCATTTATATTGAGATATCTGCACACACGCATACACACGCAGCTTCCAAGTTTAATATGAAGTGTGTTACTGGCATACACTAATTGGTATAGTGGTTTTGTTTGGGAGTTTTATCTCATTGCAACACTTATATGTTTTAGTTTACTACTATAATCCAGAAAATGAATGAATGCATTGTAACGTGCTGGGCACTGCGTTATGCTACTTTTGACTTTAGATTGAGCATTTCCTGTATGAACTTTGATCAAACGTGGCAGGTAAGATGAATAGATTAGATTAAATGTACTTTATTGTCATTGCACATACAACACTGTGACTACAAAATGCAGTTAGCATCTAAGCTAACGTGCAAGAGAAGCAGAAAAGTGCAGTGCAATGTATGTGTAGAAGATAAGTAGAAGAAAACGCCATTCATAAAGTATAGGTACTGCAGGCCTAAAGTATATTAGTTTATATTTGTATAAAGATAAACAGTTCTGTAAATGTGGTCACTCTTTATTGGCTTCTACTACATTTGTATATGAGCTGTCATCACTGCCTTCAATCATGTTGAGCTAGCTCCTGTTTCCATTACACTCAGGATCTGTCAAAAATGTCTTTATGGCAATTAGCTTCTTGAGAGCAGTATTACCCATCATATTACCCCAATCCCTGTTGAAACATGTACGAGGTACTCTGTCTGTCAATGGTTCTGTTCTGTGTCTTATTTGGTGTCCAAGGTTTGAAGCAAAATGTTTTTTCTTGCAGTGTGCTGGCTGACTCGACACGTCATTTTTCAGCTGATCATCAAGTAAGTCAGATCAAATATACAATCTAGAAATATTTTCCCCTTTTTCAATTTGAGATTATTTGTTTCTTATAGTTTATTTCATATGCAGTATCCATTTTGCAGAGAGGCTTGTAAGTCACTCCAAATATAAATAGCCTTTGCACTCACCTGCATGTTACATTCACAAAATATGTAGATATGCATAAAATAATCTGCTTTATCTTTTTATGATTTGCCTTTGTGTTTTCCTATCCTCGAATGTCGTGCTCTGATGAGTAACCTTTGTCTATGTATTTACAAAGGCATACATGTACAGGTGTTAACACAACACAATAGGAGCTCAAGAGAGATAATGGCTGCAGCTAAGCATTTGGAAACATGATTTATTTGACCACAAATGATCAGTAAATTATGCTGTCCAGAGTAAGGTTGTATTACCTGTTTTATGATTGTATAACTTGGTGTTAAAAAGACTCCTTTATTTATGACTTGTCTGCTTAGTGAAACATCCGT
Organism: Notothenia coriiceps; assembly: GCF_000735185.1. NCBI lineage: Eukaryota > Metazoa > Chordata > Actinopteri > Perciformes > Nototheniidae > Notothenia > Notothenia coriiceps. The sequence continues at coordinate 236,396 of NW_011367963.1, read as the reverse complement.
AGGCGGTCCAGTTAAATATTTGGCAGAGGAGGATTATGAAGGTATGAATACAGAAGATAAAGACATTAGAGAGAGAGATACTGTAATAATAATAATACATTTTATTTTTAGGCGCCTTTCATGACACCCAAGGACACCGTACACTTTGTTAAAAAAAGAAAATGCTAATAGGCAACAGAACATGATAAAAACACAAACAGGAAATGATTGAGGAGACAATCAAGTGGACACAAATGAAACATATAATGTCATTGTATTGCTTGTATTTTTTAGGGCTTGAATGCAGGTGAAATAAGGTATTGAATGCGAAATGGAATGACAAACGAACAATGAAATGAATGAAGGTGAAGTGTAGCCATCTGTGTTTTAACTAATAATAATTGTATTGTAAGTATTTTGACCATTTTTAAGCGATTTTGAAGTCATAGTTCACACTCCAAACCAGACGTTAGTTTAGTTTCCTTCTGTAGATCTGCAGCTCGATGCATGTGTATTGACAACTGTGATGCAGTGATAGTGCATGAACTTCTGCTCACCTTCCTGCTTGTCACTAAAAACCTAGCGGGTGCAGATAACACACACACACACACACACACACACACACACACACACACACACACACACACACACACACACACACACACACACACACACCCCTATGGCTCCTGTGGAATTGGTAATGACACGATCCATCTCTAACCCATTTCCAAATCAGTGGTGGGAAATGAGAGCGGATGTTAATGGAATCTCATTGATCTGAGTTTGCTCTCATGTTTATGGTCCATAAGTGTGGAAATCATTTCTAATGTTCTCTCCCACATTGGATTTTTTTTTTTGCATGCTACCATATTTGTGCTAGGCTCCATTTAGCTCAAGAGTTCTCGGGTGACTGGATGTGAGCAATGTTTTATTTTGAAATAGATGCTTTAATTTCAGGTGTGAGTTCAGGTGACAGACTTTTTCATTATCTTACAGTATGTGCTGTCTTTGACATGCTTTATAAAAGCAGATGTTCATGTCAACTTGCACCGACGTCTGCAAGAGTGAGAATGTTGTCCTAATCTAATTAAATCTGTGAGAATTGATTATTTGTTAGCGGAATAAATGCTTTTTATGTTATCAAGCATTCGATAAAGTATCCTCATTTTATGGTGCAATAAAATGTTGTGGCGAGATATTTTGTGTTACAAAAAGCGATGATTAAAGGTGGGGTAGGTCATTCACTTCAGAAACACTTTTTGTTATATTCAATGGAATGCTCTTAACATCCCGATAGCAATGAATATATTAAATGCTTTGACAATAAATACATAAAAAAATGTCATCTGTGGAAGCTGTGGCGCTGTAAAAAGCACGACCAATTATTTTCACCGGCCCGGCTAAAATAACTGGATGGCCCACCTGCCTGTCAGCCTTCCATCTGTGCACAAACTTATCTCGTGCCCTCATTGGTCATGTGCGCGTTCATGTGTGTTGGAGGAGGGGCTCTGTGAGGAAGTCTAAAGGAAGAGACAGATTTTTTCCGGTTGTGTATTTTCAAATTCTAGCGCACTCGAGCTGGTTTCTCCATTTTTACCTACCCTACCGTTAACATTGTAGGGCTTAAAAAATGGTTGCAATTTAAAGTGAATCCTACTAATCGGCCATGTGAGAAGAGTACCGTAGTTGATTTTTATAAGATTGTGTCAAAAATGATGTGAAGCCGTATTTAGATGCAAAACAAAGTGAACGTTTACCTCGCTCTGATTTCTGATGTTTTCAGTCCATGCGTTTTGTCCAGTGGTGTAAAGTAACATACATGTATGCAAGTATTGTACTTAAATACTATTGTGTCGTACTTATATTTTAGTTAAGTATTTCCATTTTCTTCTTCTTTATACTCCTACCCTACTACAATTTGGAGGCTAACACTGTACTGTTTACTCCACTACATTTGTGTAATGCCTATTTTTGGGAAATGGGCCAATCTGCACAGTGATTACTTTTACTTTTAGAACTTTGGTAATATGTAATGCTTAGACTCTTGTACTTTTACTTACGTAACATTTTGAATGCAGGCTTTTACTTGTATCAAAGTATTACTCCACTGTGTTATAGATACTTTTACTGTAGTACATTATTTGAGTATTTCTTCTACCTCTGCTTTTGTCCATAAGCAGTTAGTGATCAGTTATGCCAGCTGGGAGAACAACTTACTAACTTTGACACAAACTTAAGTTTATTTAAGTTTCCTATAGAATCCTTCCTTTCTTTCCCTGTCTCTTTATACTTGGAGTCATACAACTTTGAATTAGCAGACATTTCCCCCCATGTTGAAACATTTTGAACTGAAAGCAGGATACTTTGTCTGAGTTTGTTTACAAGGTAATATTAGGTGACACAGGTGTGGAAGAGAGCTGAAAATAGGCAGAATCACAAAGAGGGGGGCCTTTCAGTTTAAAAATCATGTGACTTTATGAAAAGCAAAGCCCTATTACTGTCAATCATTGGCTCTCCACATTATCCCAGCCACAGTCTTCTCACACACGCACACGCACAGTACCCTTACCTTATCTACCCTGACCTCTACTCGCCACAGAATGATAACACAATGAAATCATGCAGCGCATTCAGTAATTCCAGCAACTCTTTTACATACCACTTCATATTCTGGGCGAATATGATTAGACTGACCCCCACAATATGGCTTCCCAATACATCTCCAAGTGTCAAGCGAAGTGTGAAATTAACTGATGCGACGACATGTCAACATTGATTCTTCAACATAAGGACTGAAGATGATGGTCCAGTGTAGGCAATGGTTTGAATCCATTTAAACAAATTCAGAAAACGAAATGTGGCAATGGAACAACCATGAAACAATTTATGTGTAGTTACAGGAAACATGAGGTTACTGCCTGGCTGACTCAATATCATTTTTCTTATTAATTAAAAATAAAAGCCAGGTGGAAGTGTGTTCCATCTTCTATTGTGGCAGCGAGTGTGTGTTTGTACACAGATTTCATTGTTTACTCCACTGTGGCCACCTTTAGGCCCTTTAGTTTGGTGATGTTTGGCTGACTGTATTATATATCTATACACACCCAATACTGCTCTGCAGAGCTAGGTAGAAACAGCAGTCCTCCGGAGAGCTGCATTAAACATAACAACATGTTGACAATTGTTCTGTTGTGATAAATCAGTTTTGCATTCTGCAGTGCAATTTAAAATAAGCTAAATCTGCTGGCAATGTGTGCCTGCCACTCAAACACACACACACACACACACACACACACACACACACACACACACACACACACACACACACACACACACACACACACACACTCAGATAAGTACAATCTGTCCTGGTTCAAAGCAATTTATATACAAAGAGATAAGTGTGTTCAAAATGCTGGGACATGTCTCTCAGATTCAAGGGCAGATGGATACTCTCACACTACCTCAAAACATTGTGTTGGTTCATCTATCAACAGAGGGAGAATGTACAGTTGATGCTGAATACTGTTTCCTTAATCATCACTTAGCGTTTAGTTCTGATGTCAGGGTGCCTCGCTCTCTGTTAAGGTGTCCTGAACCTCTTGATTGTTTTTGACCAAAAAGTCAGGACATAGTGCTTTGGTTCTGACTGTCTGCAGACTTATGTGTCATCTCTTCTGTATTTCTCTACCTGTGTCTTCATCTCTGACAATGGTAACTGTTGCAGTGTTTCATTATCTTCTTCTCAATCCAATCACTTGGTCTCAGTCCACATGCATAGGGGTGGTTTTTTAAATGAATAGAATGGATTTTCCTGAGGTTTTGACATTTTGTCCATATTCAAATGTTCAGAAACTCAAGAAGTACTACCAAGATATTTTACTCAATTAAAAAAGTAGCAATATACAATTACTGATCATGATTTTTACCGCATAATGCAGTAAAAAAATGTCACAGCTGGTAAAGTTGGAGCACATTTTTTTAATTTGACTTACTCCAGCTGTATATCTTAACCTATCATTTAAATATCAATGTTAATTTATTAGTTATGTGTTTATTTGAAAACTGGGAGTTAAGCTTAAAGAAACATATGTACATATCTATATTGACACGTATAACCTATGCTGTGCAGTGTACTGGTAGTGACGTGTGCTTAGTGTTTCAGTGACGCCAATCATTGAATAATCAATGAGCTGACAGTTTGAAATCATGATGCCCGTTTGACCTCATTATTTATTTAGAGCTACTTTAATGAAACGGTAGGACATCCACATTGTTGTTGCAGTGAGTTAACTGTGTGAGCGTATTGATCCGCTGTGTTGGAGAGCTAAAGGTTAATGTGTTGTCTATTGATCAGAATAAAGCCTTTTACTTAACTCCACACACTGTGACTTCAGCAGAGCCCGCAGGGCTGTTTGCCGCTTTCACCGCGTTTTAGCTTTAACCGTCTCTTCAGACCCTGCTCACTGCCCGGAGGGGCTGACTTCACACATTACATCATGCTGCTGGGTAGTCTTGAAATGTAGTACTGATGCTACTACTATATTGTGTAGTGCTTGTATCTATTGATTACCACCAGCTTGTATCTATTGATTACCACCAGCTTCATAGAACAATTCAGCAACTCATTTGATAAACCTTTAATTAATCATTTATTTGATGCTGCTTTTTGCTCATTTACAAAATAGTAAAATAAATATCTTAAAGTTTTCGATTGTCAAAACAATGCATTAAAAGTCATCACCTTGGGCTTTGAGTAACTGGAATCTTTTCACTTTTTTCTGACATTTTAATCACTTAAACATTAATCTAGAACAATTTCGTTCTGATTCCAAATTGAAACAATTCGGTGTCTTCCTTCCCGCCCTCCTGTGTTAATTCAAGTGACAAAAACCTTGACATTTAAAATAAAAGGAGATTTTATTAGTGAGCTTTTTTGGATACTTACGTTTTAGCAGTTTTTTTCCACTGAAGCATTCAGAAGTGTATTTGAATTCATTTTCCTTGCCCAAGGCAAACCTCTGCTACATTGCTTGAGCTCATGGCAGGAGCCCAAGTCTTCTCCTTATTCAATTTGTCTTATACTGTAAACATCACACATCACTCACTGCTACTGCACTGACCTTTGGTAATACATGTTATCTGTCACTCATCAAAGCAGGATACTAAAATGTTTATATTTTCTCTCAGCACTGAGTTGCGGGATAAAGAGTGTCTGTAATATTTGGGAGGCTGTGGCTCAGTGGAATAGTGTGCTGAATCAGGGGATAGCAAGTTCGAGTCCCACTGCAGTCAGCATGCCGTTGTGTCCCTGGGCAAGACACTTCACCCCGAGCTGCGCCTGTGGGGATTGTCCACAGTACTGAATGTATGTAAGTCGCTTTGGATAAAAGCGTCTAACAAGTGTAATGTAATGTAATTTGCGGTTGATATTGAGAAACCTGGAATTGACAAAATAAAACATAAAGCTGGAGGGAAGGGAAGGTATGATGGTGCAGGATGTTAAAATTATTATCACAGAAAGTGTGGAGATTTCAGGATTCAGATTGTGCTCTCCGTGGGCCCCTCTCTCCCTATTACAGAAATGAATGGTTTCAATATCTGTGCAATGGTGTGTTGAGAACCAACGGAATATCATTAACAGGAAAAGAGGCTATTAAAACATTTTATTTCTCTGAAGGCTTGGAAGTGAATCCCACCACCAAGCTGAACTACTTTTGTTTACACACGTCATGGCATATTCACACCCCGAAAATGGATCCTAATTGAGATTATCATATTAAATATTTGCAGATATGATTTCATTAAGGAGTGTCTTGGTTGAAAGGACACTGTTGAATAAGGAAGTTCAAATGTGAAGTTTTTGGAAGAAAACCACGTCAATACAAAACTAAACTTCACTTCACAAGAGTCACAGTTACAAAATGTTGACTACTCTGAGTATTGACAATAGGCTGAAAAATGAATCCCACTGTATTTGAGAAATTGTCAGCTGTAAAAACATCTATTCTGTTCTATATTAACATTTTATCTAGGCTTAGCATTGTTTGTTTTAACCTATTGTGGTGTTTTGGCAAGAAAAAAGAGCAGCAGATTGAAATACAAACCTTGGTTCCATTCAACCTCGGCGTCAATTGAATCTTATTTTTCCATCGTGCTATCAGAAACTGTGCTCTGATGCTGTGCTGCTCAGCTCCTTATCTTCCATGTTTCCCTGTAGTATTTAAAACTGATCTGTTGAAAGAAGATGTCTTGTTTGGTAACAATCACAGTTAGCACTAACTGCGGTGACAAATTCATGGCGTTTCCTGTGGCTTCCTCACAACGGAGGCCCCGCACACTTTAATGTGACGCAGCAGTACGAGGAGTTTCTGTTTGCATTAGCAGCGATTTCTTACAGCTCTGACTGTGTGAAGAGAGTCGGTTGTTATCAACAGATTATATGCAAACCTACTTAACTGAAAATATTTCAGGCAGGGGAATAATTATTCACATTATCATTGACATTTTTTGTTAAAATTATAGTTATATGGACAATCTGTACCAAACAAGGATGTTTTCTATAGAATGCCGTTTGTAGACTTTTCCGTAGAACAGCAATATTCAATTCAGATAATTCACATATTTTGCCTATGGTGCTTACCTCCATTTGAATATTGCCCTAGCCCATATTCCGATTTTGATAAAATGCGATAAAACAAAATACATTTGATTAATTCTGCATCCCTGATTACATTTTCAGTGTTTACCAGACTTCTACTGACATTTTTTTGCATTCACAAACCTTGTTGGTACAGTGGGGCAAAAAAGTATTTAGTCAGCCACCAATTGTGCAAGTTCTCCCACTTAAAAAGATGAGAGAGGCNATCGCGTCCCGGCCCTAAAAATTACACATCCTTTGAAGAAAGAACAATGACATGTCTTAAAGCATAACATCTGTTTCCACTTGGGGAGCAACATGTCCTGAGGACATGTTGCTCCCCAAGTGGAAACAGATGTTATGCTTTAAGACATGTCATTGTTCTTTCTTCAAAGGATGTGTAATTTTTAGGGCCGGGACGCGATTAAAAAAATTAATCTAATTAATTACAGGCTTTGTAATTAATTNTTTCTTCAAGGGATGTGTAATTTTATGTTTTGGCCCTAAGTGAAACTACTGAAGGATGTCTTTGGCAAGCTGCCAAAAATAATTGTTAAGTGCAAGAAATTTTCTTGCACTTAACAATTATTTTTGGCAGCTTGCCAAAGACATCCTTCAGTAGTTTCACTTAGGGCCAAAACATAAAATTACACATCCCTTGAAGAAAGAACAATGACATGTCTTAAAGCATAACATCTGTTTCCACTTGGGGAGCAACATGTCCTCTTTTTTACTTATCTTATTATTTACACAGAATGTTTATGACAAGTGTGTGCAATGCTTTGGATTTAAAGTAAAACTCAACACAAACTCTGTACCTTCAGACATCTTGCTCTTGTACACCTCCATGCTCTGGACCCTCATCATGGCTGCATTGACTCTTGCATAGGAAAAGGGAATGGAGGCTGCCTTTAAGAGAAAGACCAAGATACAAATGTTGTAAAAAATATCATCAATTCATCAATTAACTTTTGCTTATATAGCCCTATATCACACATAGATGTGTCAGGGGGCTTTACAGTGTTCACAGCATACAACATCCTCTGTCCTTCCTCACAGACCCTCACAGTAAAAAAGGAAAAGCTCCCAAAGAACCCCACAAGTAATGGGGAATGGGGGGGGGGGGGGCAGATTGAGCAGCATGATACTCAGACTGTATTCCATTAACTCCGACCAAAGTGAAAAATTAACATTGAGTTAATGCAGCTCCCATGAAGACAAAACACCAACGTCTGATTTCAGGAGAGATTCCCTGAACATAGCAAGACTGTAATTGGATCAGAAGGCTGGTTACTGCACACAGAACAGGAGAGATGAAGGAAGGAGCTCTTGCCATTCATTCCCTTTTGTGTAGCTGTAGGTGATTATGACTAATCAATGCCGTCGAGTTCAAGGGGGGTGACAATGAAAATACATCAACTCTAAAGTGTTTCAGCACAACGTGACTTCCTATCACACTTTAGTTATCAAATATATAGTCTAGACTTTAAAGGCCAAAGTAAATTAAGTTTATTGCTCAAGAGGGTATTATTTCAAAAATAATCCAGGCAAGCAGCTCATTGTATAGAGAAGATACTAAGAGTTTTCTGTTTTGCATCTTTCAAATGCCAAAACAATATTCCAGTGCAGGCTTGGATTCCTATTCTTTATATAACTGAGATAGATAACTTGAGTATCGTTTGAGTTGCACTCAATGTGAAAATGAATCTCTGTCTTTCCTCTGGAGAGCCATGATAGCTTATGAGGAGGTTCCCTATTTTCTCTGTTACATAAAAATGGCCTCCACTTCACCCGCACTCAGCCAGCCCTCCTCCAGTGAGAGAGGTTGAGGTGGGGGTGAGGTTAGGGTCCTTGATTTGAGTGTATAATATGAGATCATGCAGGAGAGATGAGTGCACTTCTTCGACCTATATAAAGAATACCATAGTAACTGAGCACTCCCATTGGTACAGTGTTAGGAATCATAAACTGTGCATTTACTCTACTTACACACAATAATAAACCTTGAGCTTAGAAAAAGTAAACTTAATATTTGCCTATCAACATTCTAAATAAGTTATAATATTAAAAAAACGTACTGGTTTATATTAAATGGTTGCTCCTGCACAGACAGTTTTGTATTCATCAGCACGAGTCAGTAAAAGTCAGTGTATTTCCCCATTGAGTTGGTTATTAAATACAAAGAAATGTGTTATTGATGTTCCCTCAAAACGGCATTTCCTATATATATTTTCTACCAAATTTCTGATTTCCAATATTTCTCACAATCACTTGAAAATTACTGAAAACAAAACATATTTATTTTGAGATATTGTCATATATTCCCCACATTACGTCACATTTTCTGTAAATGTTCATGGAGTCAGGGATATTGCAACATATGAGCGATTAATTAATCATTTCAGCGTGCGACACACAGCACCAAAAATAAATATATCCAAACGCCTGAGGCTCCAGAAATGTAGAGAAATACCGAACCAAATAACCCAGCTTTGTTTTGACTTCTCTGTTCTGCGTTAGCACTCCACAGTGGGGAAAAGTTCAGAGCGCTCGTTTCACGTCTCTGTTTGCTGTGACAGGATGAGTCATTACTCAAATACAATTTGCCTGCAAGCTTTTATGTTGGCTGCTTTGCTCATGTGTCTTTCTGTTGTCATATAAAAAGCTATCTCTTTCCATCGCTGGCATGTGAGCAGCATGTTTCTCCTGACTCTCTCAACATTGGTTGGCGAGGGGGGGCAATGAGTGGACGAGATGCCACTTAACCGAGGGCAAAAGAAAATGAAGCCATTTATCTCCCGCGAGGTCATGAGAAGAGATGAGAACTCGGAGGAAAGTCTCCCCCTTCTCCAGACCCCTCCCCGTGGCACTGACTGTGGCCGGCAGACTGCTGCCACCACACCCAGCTGTGAACAGATGGGTGGTGCAGAACAGGCCGATATGTCAGGCCTGATGGTGGACTGCTCTCCAGTTCATCTGTGGCAAACTCACTTTACACTCAGTAAAGGCAGTCAAGATTTCAGGGTGTAGATACAAAGTGTGGATCCAGAGCCAAAAAGTTGAATACCGACATCATTGTCCTCTTAAAAATGTAATTTAGTTTGTCTAATATTTGTACTACTCAAACTGTTAATGTACTCATGCTTTATGCAGTCTTCAACTTTAAAGTGGACCTATCATGCTATATTGGAAACATATATTGTAGGGCCATACCTATACAAAACATGTATGTGAAGTTGTTTTTTTTCAAAATACCAAACAGTTCACCCATTGTAACCATGCCTCATACAGTACTGCTCATACGCCTCTTTTGCAGCCCTGTTAGAGAAATGCGGATCTTGGGTCCTTAGCTTGAAAAAAAGAAATAAGAGGAGGCGGAGCTAATGCCTGATCAGAATTCTACCGGAGATAAAGTTAAATTTGGTTGTGATAAAACGCCATCCTGTTTAAACCACGTCAAGGATTATTTCTGAAACAGTATGGAGCTCAAATGCTTTTTCTCTTGCGGGTTTATCACAAGGTGAGTTCTTTTTTTAAACACATGTGCTCTTCAGTACAGGTCAGCTCTGAGTGTTAGCGAGGCTTGCTAATGTAAACAAAGACGAGATTACATCCAAAACACGTCAGGCATTGTTTCTGATAGCAATTTTCTGTGGGTCCGCTGCCGATTTGACGTCAGATCGGCAGCAAATCTGTATCCGCTCGTTGTACACCCGTTTTTAAAAGATTTGGGTACGGAGGAAAAGAGAGGGTTTTATTTTCTGACGCTGCGTGAGTTCCCCGACGCACCGGGGACACACATTTATGTATAAAAGACACCACAAAGTGCATTTTGCATGATAGGTCCCCTTTAAGTAGCGCTCGACAATATAGTGACATAACATCAATAGTGTGATTTGCTGTAACAAAATAAATGTTTGGAAAGAGGAGTTCTGTTATCTGAAAAGTGTCGTCTTTCTCTGGTTTGAAGCTGCATTAAAGTAAAGAGATGTCTTTCTGAATGAATCAAAGTGTTATAGCTGTGTTATATTATTTTCCTTTACCTAGTTAGTATCATTAACAAACCCATACATACGGTATATAATATACAGCTTCTGTGCTTTTCACTAATTTTGGGATAGAAATGATCAAAAGTAAAAGCAGAACATTTCCAAGAGCCTCAGTGCACTTATTAATAGAAAGAGTATGAACAGAAATGTGGATAAGCAGCCACACTTATTTTGCTCAAAAGTGGCCAGGCAACGCAGCATTTGTAACAGACCCCTAATGTTTTGTCATTTCAACACTCTCCATGATGCCATTTCGCCATGCGGTCAAGTGTTGAGGCAGCCAGGGCTGCACAGCTTCTCCTCTCCCCTCTCCAAAAAACAAGATGGAGTCTTCTGGTAAATGATTAGCTTGATGAGGAATCATGATCTAGATCAAGAGCAGCTAATGTCAGCAATCTGTGGAGTCCATCTGTCTCATTACCAACCTTCACCTTACCTGCTCTGCACTCAGAGAAAAGCAGAAACCAGCAGCTGTGGATGCATTTCTACTGTGTTGTTCTCAAAGAAACCTGGAAGATCTTAATGCATAATGCAAGGGGTGTGTTTTCTGCTCCCGCTACCAGAAATACTGACCCTGCAGCTTGTATCTTGTATCATAGGACGTGTTCTGTAGCTGGAAACACAGAACATTATTTATCATATGACCATTGAACACTAAGAAGATAATGTTAAACAGTTTGAAGCAGTGAGAAAATATATGTTTTTTTTTAAATATAAACTGTGTGTGAGTGCGTATAATAATGATGCTGCCAATTTAGGGATAAAATCATTTTCAATTTGGAGGGAGTGTGGCTTGTCAAACAGAAACTCAAAAGATGATTTCTTTGTATCATGAAACATCATCTCAGCACTAATACCTGTATTTATGTCACAGCCAGACATGTGAAAGGTAGCTGTCACATGACTACAGCAGCACCCAGTGTAGAGAATAATAGTGAGTGATGTGGTGAAATGGCTCACAAAATGAAGTCCTGCTCACTTGAGCTTCACCATGCAGTGCACCATCCATTTGAATTATGTGCGGTCTGGTAAACACACATTATGTGGCATTCAACGTTCATGTGAAAGCTCTCAACAAACCTCTGTGCATTATGGGAGCTGGCAAGCACTGTCATTTTTCACCTGTTACATGACAAGAGCTGTCACACTTGCAGGGTTTTCTTTGGAGAAATCCGCCGAAAATAAATAGCTAGCACTCGTTTGGTCTTGATAGATCTTGCAGCTTCTGAATGCAAAAAACTGGAGACCCAGGTTTACAGGTAAACACTCTCCACACAAACACAAAGTGAAATCAAATCAAAAACAGGTGGCATGGCAGGAAATTATCTCTTGCTTTTAACAAATGACATCCTCCGACTAATGCCAAGCACTGAGCAACGCCAACAGGAGACCGTATAGTGCCACTTTGTTACGTTGCCTTTCATTAGACAGCCCTTCCTAAATGCTCATTTCCACCCTGAATGATTGACGTTGGTCGCACATCTCTCATCCCCAGGGTACCGGGCGATGCCAACCTCCATCCTGGCACTGCGTTGACCCAGACTGCTGCCACTCGCATTACCAGCAGCTCGCCCACCTCCCCTGGCATGTCTGGATAATCTCACCATCACTCTGTGTTTTGGATGGTCATGAAGTCTGATAACTGCTGTGAGGACGACTTCTCCACTTTCAAAGGGAGTACATACAAAGAGATTGTAAAGTCTGCTGTCGGGTGTATTCCTTACTTTGAAATAAGTCACTTTAAAGTTAAAAATGTAGCTATTCTCTGTTGTATATCATATTAAAGCGAATATGTTTGGACTGACAAAAGAGTTAAAGGCAGTTTAGGGAGACTGGGATGGAGATTTCTTCATTATTTTCTGATACTATATCAAATGTAGATAATTATTGATTAAGTCAGAAAATGATTGGCAGATCATTCAATCAATGGTTTGTAAGCTTTATTAATTTATTCAGTTTTTTTATTAAATAGAAACACAAACGTGCATGCAAAATGTCAGCGATGCATTGATTAATCAACTAATAGATTAGACTAGTGGATTAATAGAAAAATAATAGCTAGCTAATTTGATAATCATTTAATCGTTAAAGTAATGATTCATGCAATAATGTCAGAAAATGCAGTTTAATATCATTTCAAGTGAAAACATTTGGTTTATATGAAAGGCATCACCTTTTAGCTGAGTAACTGGGATGGACAATGTACTATTACCATTAAAAACACAAAGGACTCCGTAGTGTCACTCTGTAATTGATTAAAAGGTTTTTAAACACGTGCATGGAGATGACATTGGGTTATATATAATACAAGTTTGCAATGCTGTAATTCCTTTAAATGTACTATTTTCATTACGGGAGTAAACCAGGCCTATGTTTTAAATCCTTAGCACATGAAAAATATTCAGCTCAGCTAAACTTTTAAATGATTTCTTTGAATATGTCATTTTATGGTTGAAAATGAACTGATTAGGTGTTCAGCAGCCATGGGAAAGCGTTAAGAGTGACGGAGCGACGAGGGCTGCAGAAATGAAGAAATATTACCAACAGGGAACCATTCTGAACCTAAAACCCGGAGGCCATACATTATCCAGATAAGTCATGTCGACCCGAGCCCGCGGACCCATTGTCAGGCCCCCCCAGCTAATGACGGGAAACTGATAAGAGCCCATACCATGTCACCCGCCATGTACAACAAAAATAGATTCAATTAATCATATAAAGTGCCATTAAAGAAAAAAGTAGATGATGGGACAGGCTCCAGGTACGAGAGGCTAATGAAGAATAATCAGTCAGGGAACTGTTAGGAGAGGGAGAACAGGAGAGCTGACTGCCTACAGAAAGGACTACGTTGAATGGCAGCATAAGTACATGGAAGAATGGCGATATCATTGAGAACTGTTGATTCATTTAGGGAAATCTTGGAGGTTGCTGTTTGTATTTAACTAAATGATTTGGTAACATATTGAAGACGATGCAGGGCTCGACAGTAACAGTTGCCAGGTTGCCATTGGCAACCATTCAGAAAAATGTCTGTCAACCACTTCTTGGCCTTTGGTTGCCATCAGTGGCAACCACTTTTGAAGAAAAGAAGGACAGCAAACAGCTAAATGTGCACCCCAAAATAGATAAATGTTAATTATTTGTTGTATTAAGACTGATATTTAATTATTGTTGTGACCAGTCGGAACCTGATACTTAAGTTGCACGTGCATTGGTGTGATTACGGATCCAGAAAGCGATGCACGTTTCGGTGCGCCGTGTGTTTGTTTTACATAAAATGGCGAAGCAAATTAAGTTGTTTGACCGTGGGGTCAAAAGTTCGACCAACCTGTCAACATCTCAAACGAATGTTCAAAGTGATTCAACTGATAAAGCGCAAGGTGAACCCGAACGAAAAGCAAAGAGGAAATGTGTAAAGTCTTGGGAGGCGAAATATATATGTACATTCTGCTCCGTTGTGCATTCACTTCCGGTAAAAGTTCCTTCAAAATAAGAGTCCCGATCTTATTACTACCAAAATAAAAGTGCTAAACGAAACTTTACCATAGAAAAATATTGTCATACAAATATAATCACTTCTATAAAAAGGTAACACATGTTAAATATAGTTAGACATATTACAGGTAATTTACAGCATTAATAATTAATATCTAATTCTTAACTGTGAATGGTTTTCATTTATTTAAAATTATAAATGTATTAGTCTGGCAATATCGTATTTTATGAAGCATCAATAATGTCTGTCAAATGAGGAGAATCGTTTATATTTTATATTTTGAAGAACATCAGATGTATTCCCATCTCAAAGCGAGTTAAAGTGGACCGCCTTGCTTGGAGGTGTTGTCGATGTCCTCTGAAATGTGAAATTAATATTTGTATCTTTGGGCAAGTAAAGAGAAACAATTCTAATTACTTGCACACACAGTCATTTATTTATAGATCAGGTTTATGTCATAAATGCTTTTTTTCATTTAAACACTGATAAACTAATAATATCTTGCAGTAAACTGTTTAAAAAATAAAAATAAAGCTTCTTGAAATGCATTATACAGGGCCTACCGTATCCTGTGTTTACCATAATCTTGCTGTATGTTCTTTTTCAATGTTAAAGGTTATTGACTTAATATTAGTACCATAAGAACTACAAGTCTCAAAGAGCCCTTATACATATACAGTTTATAAAGGCTTGGGGAGTAATTACATGTGAAGGGATTCCCTTACAGTTACATAACAAAAAGTAATCAGATTAGTGTTACTTTTTAAATTGGGGATTAATAGCAGGATAACAATGATACTAAAAAACTAAAGAGAGCAGATTGTGTTTGTTGCACAAGGATTCAATTTCTTCTTTGTAAGCTGTACTGTTCTGGAGGCTAATACTTAAAGCGTGAATCTATACGCCTACTGCCTGAATTTGCTTTATGGTTTGTTCATTTTATTCAGTGGGTGGACCTATATGTTCATAACGTATTGTGTGTGAGATTAACTGTATGTATGAAACACAAACATTTTCTGTTAGCTCTAATTTTAGCTGCTTTCTTAAACTGTAGTATGTGCTAGGTCACATTCTGTTGTCTTTCATAATACACTTCAGTAAAAATATGTATTCTGTTGTCTTTTATGTATTTGCATTGCAGTTGAAATGTAGGTATTCCAAAAGTAACGGAAAGTAATCAGATTACTTTTATATTTTGATCCTCAAATGGGGTTACTGAATACATTTGTTTACTGGCAACTAGTAATTGTAACAGATTACATGTTTAAAGTAACCCTCCAGCTCCACAACGCTTCAGATATTTGTATACATTTTGCCTTTACCAAATGTGTGCATACTGCAATTTGGATATTGCATCAGTCTATATTATTTTGAATAAAACATAATAAATTGTTCAGCCGTAAGGCCCGTAAAACATGTACACAGTAACTTCCTTCAGAGTTGTTCCTTTCAGCAGTAATGAGTACAGATTGTAAGCCACTGATAATGTGTGCTATTGTGCTTTGGTTTTTATAATTGTTCTCTACTCCCACCTTGTTAACTTGACTTTGTTCTCCCTCTTTTATCCCTCAGCTGCAGTTCATGTGTTGCTCCTCAACCTCATTTAATTCCCTCTGTCTCACTCCGTCCTCCTGTCCCTCCTTTCTTCGTGCTCACTATCTCCTCTGCACAGAGGGCACATAAGCACAATGTTCTGGGTGCCTGAAAGCATCTGGCTGCAGAGCCCTTACATCCAGCAGGCCAATATGTTTGCTACCACAATGTCTGTACACAGAGTACACTTGTGACTGCTTGCTTGAGTTGTCAAACACAAATTACTGGCCAGCGGGAGTCGGAGCTTCTCTGCAGTTCAGAAAAAAACCCATTTCACTGACTTTAATTTGTTTGCATGACATTGGAGAAGAGAAGAATACAACCAGTTTGACAGTTTGAGCACAACACATAGAAAGTGCTGGCGATGTTTTAAAACAAGCAAAGGATGTGAATATGGTGACATACAACTTTTTTTGTTTATCACATCAGAATAAGTGCAGCAGTTTTGTTAAAACAAGATATTAAATGCAAACATGGATGCTACTTTGTGCAAATAACCCTGTTTTTTCATGCAAATGAATACAATCTGTGTCTTTAAAAAGAGCTGACGGCAGCGGTAACAAATGTCAAAGCCTGAATAAACAACAAATATCAGGTGACTAAACAAGTCACACTCTGAAATCTATTTAAAATGTACCTCTATGTTCCCGTTGCTACATTTGTGTTTACATCTGTCCATATATTACATATTTTAAACTAATCTTTAGGCTGATGAAATGCATGTTTTGGGATCATTTATTAGTTAGGTTCGTTTTTGAGGTATTTTGTTTGTTTTTGAGGTATTTTTTAGGTTGTAAATGTTTCTGCATATACATGAACTCTCTAATTATAGTGCTAGTAATATATATTGTAAATACTTTCTGTTATGGGTCTGGAATTGAATTTAATACATGCTCGAAAAGGAAAGAGTGCTCGAATACTGACTTGAAGTAAACAAAGCTAATTGTGTTCAATGTGTAGTTAAACTGACATATGGCATACAGTAAGTCCACTTATGTCCTTTATAATAAACTGCGTTTGTTCTAAAATAATAAATACATAAATAATAAACGTAACTACTATTTAGGTCGTGTTAGTGGGAGAACATCTTGTGAAACACAAAGGGAATGCAGTGTCAACTCGTCCATCAACAGGCAGAGCTGAGAATTTAAAACTGCAGTTTTGGATGTTTCGTATGTACTGGGCGTGAGTCAGTGAAATGTGCCCCTAAGGGAAAACTCAATTACTAAATGGACATCAAAGTGAACTCCCCTTCTTCGAACATGGGGAGTCATTTACACGTGGAAAAACATCCTAGATTGTTTGAGCAGTATCCCATATCACATAAGGTTTTTATGTATACTTTATGTAAAGCATGTCATCACATTGCTTCGGTTTTCCGATTTTTAAATCTGCTCACATCATCTAAGGTGGTCAGAGCAGCGCGACATGTGAAGGCACCTTTTCCTTTCTGCTATCTCACCCTCTCACTTGTTCATTTCACAGGCTATTAATCATTACTGTGATTATTTAATTAAATAACTTTTGCTTTTTCTGCAGCTCGGAGTCTACACAGACTGCGCAGTTGCTAGGAGCAACGTTGTGCGTGTGTATGTGTATGTATACACGTGTGTGTGTGTGTGTGTGTGTGTGTGTGTGTGTGTGTGTGTGTGTGTGTGTGTGTGTGTGTGTGTGTGTGTGTGTGTGTGTGTGTGTGTGTGTGTGTGTGTGTGTGTGTGTGTGTGTGTGTGTGTGTGTGTGTGTGTGTGTGTGTGAGAGAGAGAGATAGTGACATGCCGAGGAAAGCGTCTGAAGTGTGTTGGGTTTACAGAACTCAGATCTGCTGATGTCTACAAAGTTTCCAGTCCATTTCGTTGATTAAGCTCACCATGAGGACAACACACAGCCCGCCTACATGATGAGTCCATCTGCAGGTCGATCATCAGGTTTGCACACGCATGGACGTTTCCACAGCTCACAATTGGTTTGGTCTCATCAACATAAATGAACACATAATTAGCTAGTTAGTGATTCTATGTGCTGGATTTGTCTGTGGGAAATAGGGATAATGGTTAGGGAAAAACTATCTTTTGACTGATATTGCAATTATGATATAATTAGAGATAATTAAAATGTTTGGGTCATTATCCTCGTTTTCTTCCTCAAAATACAATGAAATAATTATGGTGTGATTCAAAAAAAAAATTCTCTATCAAACAAAGATGTTTGTTTAAGAATGTAGAATGCGATTTGTAAGACTGGGAAACAATATGTTATTTAGGATGTGATTTTAGTATATTTCAACAAAGAAAATCAACGCAACAGTTTGCATCAATGTTTATTGAGTTAAGACAACTTCTAATGAAATTGTCTTAAACCAACAAACTTATTTGAGTTAGGGGAGAAGGCTTTTCCTCTACAATCAGAGGTGTTTTTAATTACCACTTACTTAATAATTGGTAGCATAAACACAGGTTTTGAAGTTGATTA
>NW_011367963.1:202839-218092 GCF_000735185.1 Notothenia coriiceps | reverse complement strand
TACTTAATTCCCCTCATTCGGGATACAAGTTTTTAAGTTGATTACTCAAAAACTTAAGTTGTTCCGACTAGTTTTACCACATGATTTAAAAGGAATTTTAAGTTGTATGTACTTAATTACCATCATTGTGAACACACGTTTTTAAGTTGACAAACATTTATAAATTAAGTTGCTCCAAATATATTGTATTCAATAGTTTTTTTTCTTAGCTTTTTCATGTTTTTGCCTTTAAAGAAAGAAATTAATTGATTCCACAACAAAAATATTAGGCAATTCACTTTTTATTTTGAACTGCAGTTGTTTATTTCAACACATGATGTTTCAATCAGGAGAGAATTCATTTAGTTTGAACATTTATTGACACATGCCATATGATAAGGTGCATGAACACCTGAAATCACAGCTGACTGCAGGAGAGAGGAGAACCATTTTATAGTTTGGCTGCAGCACGTTGATTGGCTGCTGGAGAATGAGGTGAAATGTAATAGGTTAAAGAGAACGCCTGTGATGAGCTGATTATATGCAGCTGCGGAGTGAATGTATATACACCCAGTCTTCCTGAAAGNATCCTTTTCCCATGCCATTGCTGTCAACACCTATCCATGCTGAACGTTGCTAAGATATTATTGATTGGGGTGTGGCCAAAAGTGCAATATGCTTCAAAATGTAACTGACAGAGAGCAGTGCTTTTGTCCTGTACACTGTGCCCATGGTTTTTATTTTATTTCAAGATTTGTAATGACGTCGCTAAACTCCTTGCAAAGGTCCTCTTCCTTTTCTCCAAGGTACACGACAAGGCAGCGGATGGCTCTCTGCGTACTTCAATTGTATTGTGCTATTTTTGAAAAAGGAAAAAAAGAGAAATTACCTAAATGAATATATTCTGAATGGGTGACTGCCAACAACTTGCATTTCAATGAGAACTCTAAATAACGATCCTACCTCAAGAAGCATGTCCTTGATCTGCTTCACCGAGATTCATTTTTAATAAAAAGCGATATCATAATAGTAAACAAAGTATTTTTACTCTCACAGTACCCTCTACTACTTTGTACCCTCTCACATAACTATTCACAGTTCAAAGGCTGCTAATTTTGGTCAAACAACAATTTGCATATACAATGCAACTACAAGGCTATCTACTGTATTTGAATGACAAAAGATGACACTCACCTTAAAATGTCCTTTGTATATTTCTATTTGTCTTAACTGTCAGAACTTGTCCAGGCATGTTAAGTGGGAGTGGACTTGAACTCCTTAACTCAAGGTGTAGAACAATTAAGTTATCAATCCAATTGCATTACTTACTACAACTGTAATTACCAACATTATTACGTCAACACAACTTATAAATTAATTTTTGCAACTTAAAATGTTTATCTAAATCAATTAACTCACATTTTTATCTTGCAACCGCGCATTTAATTAAGTGGAGGTGAAAGGTCACCTGAATTCGTTTTTAGAGTGTGTATGCATTTAGCCATCACAGCTTTTTATCCAAACACTAACTACACTGTGGCAATATTATGGGCATAGATATGTCTCATAATTATTTGTGTGAACATAAAAATAATTTGTGTGTAAATATGTGATTTGTAAATGTAAAACACCATCCACAAATGATCCACAAATGCGTTTAAAAGATTTGCAAACTCACAAATAAATGTGCAAGTGTAAAACGGATCTGCAAATACGCTAAATATGTTCACAAATAAAAAAAAGATCTGTGAATATCTCTAACATTTACAACTTTCGATCAGGCATTTGAGAATCCATCCATCCACAAATTATTTTTATGTTCACACAAATAATTATGAGACATATCTATGCCCATACAATATCATCTGTAAAACTGCTTTATTATACTCTGGTTTTCCATATACCAAACTCAGATGTGAAGCACCCTTAGGCCATGACAGAATTTCAAAAACTCTGAGCGATAACTCGTCCTCCCTGCGTCCTATTGAGGAGATATCATTTCAACCCTTCAGGTGCACACACTCCAATGCTGTCCCATTCCTCACCATTCATTCATCAGCAATATGGATCTATGTTTTGTAGATGCTGGCACACTTGCACTTTCATTGGCCTGTCGCGGTGCTGAGGACAACCCCTGCGTGAATAAAAATGAAGCCAATTCCTCCCATCGTGGCAGTCATTGTGCCATTTGTCGAGTAAAACACACAGGTCCATTATTGGAGTGTCATGACGCGGTGTGTTTGGATGGCGACAAATCACCGCAGGCTGTCAAACAGGCAGTTCTGTGGCATTACTCTCCGCAGAGAGGAATGCTGTTAATGCTGACAAACACTGCACAACAGGGTCGTTTACTACACATCCATTAAACAGCTGCCAATACTGCACCTGCAGCAGAGACGTCTCTCACTCACAGCTTTGAGATGTTCAATTCACACATTTACAAATATTAAGAACGGTATTGTCAGCAGAACATTCATTTTGTATCTATATATTGATCCATTCCCCCTTCACTGTGTTGACAACGCTTCATCCTACAATAGACACTGATTTAACCAACATGGTTTTGTCAAAATGCCAAGTGAAGCCTTTCGGGGATGGCATTTTTGAATGGAGGACGTAAGAAATATCACACTTCAAATCCCTTTCAAAGCTCTCGCTCAAGGCTCTAGTTAAAGCTCATTAAAAAGTCTAATCAAAACACAGCACTAGCATAACATGCAGAGTTCATTTGCTAAAAAAAGAATTGATGAGCAGGAGACCGTAACAATATGAACCCTCTTGGCCCTGATGAAATATTAAAGATAAGATCACCAAGACTTCCAAGTAACAACTCACCTCATTTGGTTTCTGAGGAAAATATAATTTATGATTTAAGTCAAAAACTCATTTTCCTTTTCTAATTGTTGCTATAGCCTGAAGGCACTTTCCTTTATTGGATTTCTAATATACGTAAATGGATGAAAATTATTTTCACTTTGGTGCCCTCCCGTATGAAGTCAGGTGTGAAGACGCTTATTGCCCGATGCCACATATAAAGTGTTTGACACGAGTTAAATTGATGCCACTAAATCTCAATGTTCCGACGTGAAGAATATCTAAAATATATTTCCTGCAGGACACGTTTGTAGAGCTGGTATGATGGATGGCTGAGACATTTCCATTCTGACATGAAATATGAATCAGTGTAAGTGACATTTGCTGACCTGTTCCCATGTGCAGAGTAGAAAAGGTCCTCTCTCTTTGAATAGACAGCTCCAGTCTCATAAATATGACATAGACGCACCTATGACCAATTTTGAGGCTGGCACGGCGCACTGAAATAAAACTAACACTGCTAATCTGCACATTTCATGCATCATTAAAACATCAGTTCACAGCGCAGGAGAGAAGGTCATTTCAAAGAAGCATGCTGTTACAAATGGTGTGTAATCAAGCAATGAATGATCCGTTTTGAGTCGAGAACATTCTAATTCAAGCTTTTCAGCCTGGAGATTTCTGGAAGCTTGGGTGGATCTGTAGTCATGTCACTTGTGACTCATTTCACCAGTATGACCATTGGCCACATGGTTGTTATGATTCTTATATTCACCATGAAGTAACCCTTTAAGAGGTTTTTGCGGTAACCACAATAGCAGGCTGCAAACCATCCAAGACAGCCACTAAAATGACATGTATAAACACTGAAGTGCAAAACACTTTCTCCATAGAAACAGTAATTATAGGATATAGATACAAATCACAGGCATCCATAACATGATGAATGTCTGTTTCTGTCAAAGAGTGGGAATGGATTGCAGGATGTATGATAAGAGGAAACGTAGCATCATATTATGTGAAGTGCATTCTAACAGTTCGGTCATCTGGCACATTTGTAAGGATTTTAGTAAAATTGAGCTCAAATGTGTTCAAAGTATAATTTATGTCATGCACATCAGAAATATAGAGCTATCACAACTTTGTTTCCTATAATATTTGTATGTGTTTTTCTATGAGCAGAGTAGTGCTGGTGTGTCGATAGACATTTTGGACAGTTTTGCTTTTATGGTTCAAAAAGTGCATTTTAACTCGTTATGAATAAAAGAGTGACATTCAAATGTGGTTTTGATCCATAAATCAGAACCTTAAAAAGGAAGGTGAATCTGTCAAATGTAGCTGACATAACTGGTTGCTGTTAGACCCCTTCCTTTCATTCATTCTGTTGACCGAATTATTGAAAATGTCACAAGTAGCAGTTTCAGACCGGTGATTAGCAGAAGGAAGATTTCAGTATTTGCTCAGACCCTGAACTACAGGGCAGCAGGCCAGCAGGGGTCAGGGACCTGGCCATTTGTCATTCGTATTAGAGGTAAACATGTGTTTGCTTATCAAGTATTTGTTGCATGGACAGATCTAAAAATAATCACAAAACAGCGAGAAATCAATTGCAAACAGAATGTTGGGTGCACTGTTAAAAAAGGTAGTACTGCCCTCAAGAACTGAATTTATAAGTGAAAAGTAGAAAGTTATTTGTGCAATAGAGTAATAGCTTTTACAATACAAGTGTACGTGCTTAATTTGAGCACATGTAACCTTTGGGAAAGCAGACATTCTGGTGTGGATATCATTTGGAAGCATGCTCTGTGTCATGCAATAGACTGGACTCCTACGGTGAAGCTGCAGAGAAATTAAATGTAGCTTTGAGAGGACGAAGCATTCAAGGTGCCAGCATATTTATATAATGACATTAAGCAAAGCAAACCATGTAGATGTATTCAATTAAAAGAATTAGTCGAACCCAAAGTCCAGAAAAATTTCACATGCTCTGAAGTTTTGATAATTTAATCATATAAAAGGTAGAGGTGTGTATTGTACTGAGCTTTTTATAGTTAAGTGGGGGAGGAACATCGGGTGGGCTTTTGCAAACACTACAATTAAAAACAGCGAGGGAAATTTGCATAGCGTAAGCATATCATCAACTCTCAGAGAAATGGAAACAATGATGTCTCCAGGGTGGCAGCCAAAGATAGGCCGTAAATCCACCCTATGTAGGTGTTTCCACAGCGAGCTCCTCCAGATAATCATCCACAGTATTTAGCACATTCTTAATATAGGCATCCACCTTCACAACACTTGCAATTTCAAAAAGAATATTTTCCAAAGCATAAGAAATTAAAAACATCTGAGTTTTGCCAAATTAGTTTGGAGCACCTACAATAGATTGTTAGAATAATTCCTGTTGAACTCCATCATATCATTAGTTGAATCAGTCTTGCTGCAAGTAACTGTCATGTTCTTTAACAAAAAGACCGAAAAGGGGAATATATTGGACATTTGTCTCCCTTTATCTGTTAATAGGATATTTCATCTTTTTGCAAGATACACATCCACTCTACCTAAATGTGTTGTACTTCATTCCCTTTGAGAACTGAGGGTTTAAATTAGAAGTGATCTGATTCTTCAGAAGGATGTAATGTGAAAGTATCTCAACCCTGTACGCCTAAGGACAAGAAAGCATCATCCCTTTATTAATGAGTAGTATCAAGGCATGTAATATCTCCTTAAGGATCACATTTCAGACTGCTGTAATTCTTCCAAACCAAAAACCCAGACTAGAACAATGCTTTTGAAAGGTTTGAATATGTTAACATTCTACTGCAGCCCAAAAGGGTGCAATGAAAGCCATGAAAGTCAGTTTCAAGAATTGAAATAAACAAATCTACCTACTTTTTATAGCCAAATATATTATGGAACTGGGTTCAAGTCATACCATTTAAGGCTAAAGTTGGAGAAAAGAAGGTGAGGAATGCTCACATAATTTATGGTGTATTCCAAGTGTCACATTCCTTAAAATAATTGCCAAACCTCTTCTCAACGTGCTCAATAAAAGCTGGGAAACCATGAAAAGTGAGAGTGGAGTCGTGGGAAAGTGGTCAGAGAGTTTTAGCTCTGTAGCTATCAATCCTCCTGCAGAACTGAGAGGAGGATTCACTCCAGGGAAAGGTGGTTTGGAGGAAAGGAAGGCATAAATATCATGGACGCCAAACACAGTGAACTCCATGTGTGTATGCTGGACGTGTCAAACTGTTGCCATCAGCTACTGGTAGACAGAATTGGGTAAAATAGGTGACACTTTAACTGTAGCACAAATAATCATTATTATAGCTTATTCCACTGACAACAAAATGCATGCCATGGAGACGTACTCTAACCATAATCACCAGCACCACCAAGTCTCTCCCTAAAATGTCATGGTTTGCTTTGAGGGAACACATTTTTAGCTCTGAATTGGAAATGTAGTGTCCAGAATTTGACTGAGCACATGATATGAGGAATACATATACACACATGGCATAAGCACAATGTATGTCACTAATAAAAAGAAGCTTAAAGTCACTGAAGCACATCACAACTGAAGCAGAGCACCATGCAGCTTCTGTTGCTTTCCTGCAGCAGACATCAAGACTACCGGTACCCTGGGGTGTCTGCCTAAAGAAACAACCACATGAGTCTGAAAACTCTCAAAGTTTCCTTTCTCACCGTCTGACAGATGCAGACGTCTGAGCTTGCCTTGAAGGAGCAGCTACCTCTCAGAATAAACCTACAAAGATTCACCACTGTAACTCTCTTATTGAGCTGTGATAGATGTGGAGTTGAATCCAACACTTAACATTTACTTAACACTAGAGTACAATGGTAAGTACGGACAGTCATTGTGTTTTGAACTAAATGGGTTGCGATGCTCTGTAAATGTTTCAATAGTGAGACAGACAGTAAGTCCTAAAGCATACTTCTCTAGATCACTGACCAAAATATGCATTTGACTTAACAAGTGTTTGTTTTGCAAATGATGAGTGCTTATAACAGCCTGTGTAAAGTCAATTCTAGTCAGCACCACTTCTAAGAACAAATGTGTTTCTGAGCTATTGGAGAAATGTGCATTTGATAACTGCTTATTTTCTGGCTGTAAAGAAAATTAAGATTTGGTTGTGAAGAAACTCACAAAGAGACTAATTTGTTTACGGTCATGACTCAAAGCAAGACCTTCCTGGATTCAAATAAGAGCAAGTACTTTCCATTTTAAAATATCTATGTCATCATTGTAAGCAACTCTCGACGAGCACAGTAGCTGTATTGCAATAACCAAAAATACATGTCAGTTTATCAATTGACAAAAATCATGGCAATATAAAACTATATGAGCAAAAACTCTTCCATTTTGTCCACATCTACTCTCAGAAGCTCTCAAAGTCATGCAGGACAAGGTAGATGAATTAGTGAAGTGTAGCATGTTTTTAATAATGTGCAGTCAATTCCTTGATCCTGTAATCTCAGTTGTTTTATTTATTAAAAAGGTGTGTGGAATCAATGCACATTTTGTAGTAATGTGAGTGAGAAATAGTGCATGAGTAAAGTCCTGTTGTGTGTTTGCACATTTGAACAGGGTTGAAAGGGAGTCAAAGAAAAGGGAAAAGATGTTATGTGAGTGCACGACCTAACTCATCCCTCCTCCCACACGGTTCAGAGGAGGTGAAGACGTGCGTCATGCGTGCATGATAGTTTTGATTGTTCTGATTGTTGGTTGGCTACACTGGGTGGTTTTCTGTTCTTCATAATGGTTACGCATCAACCCAACAGAGCGTAGGAGCATACTTTTCTTGTCTGAGGTTAAACAAATGTAAAGTGGAACATGGCTCAGATCGTGTTTATGGAACAGACATTAACTTTGATCCATCTGTTTTGTCCCTGCTGTGGTAAAAACTTAAAAAGGATGGAATTACTGTAACTCACACGAACAGAGTATAATAAAACTAAAAGTATTGTTACTACTTAGCCGATATAGGTTGGATTTTCTGTGGTCAGTTTATGGTTAGAAACTGTAGAGATGTAAAGGTACATTATAATAGTAGGACATGTGCACTTTAATATCACTTTTGATGTTAAGTTGGTACGCTAGTATTGTCGAAATTGACATGATTTATCTTGCTTATTACAAAGTTAAGGGGTTAGACCTTGTGTCTGTTGTTTGTACAATCTAACAAATGGGCATACACCTCCACTTTGCAGAACAAATACAGCGTACATATTACCCAATACATCTTGTAGTATAGTATAGGGGGAATAGCACTTGATCACTTCCAAATCTCCCATGATAGTTTCTAAAAACAGGGAATTAGTTACTATACTGCATATAAACTGCATATAAAAAACTACATGCTGACTATTTGCATAAGAACAAGTCAAATACATTTCCGCAGAAGGGAAATAATTGTTGCCACATCATTATAAAACACCAAAGGTAAAAACACAATGTCCTTGGTTTGGAGATGCTTTCTCCAGTTTTAAATAAATATCCCAGTTGTTATAGTCGAGGCTCAAATATGATAAATGTGTCAGAAACATAAGGATAGAGCTTAACAACAACTCAACTTGAAATTGCAGGGTAATGGAAGACATTAGAGAAGAGGAAAGTTTCAGAGAGTGGGGGCTGTGTTTATGTGGGTGGCTGCGGTTTGCAGAGCCACAACAAGCGGAGAGGTAGAGTAGGGAACAACACAGACAAGGCTGTTTGACACAGATAAATTCTGCTTATTCAGAGTAACCGGAGGGTGCAAAGCAAAAAATAATAGGGCTATTTGCTGGATGGTAGCCTGCCAGATCTCACTCTGTTGTTGAGCAGATGCAAAGCCAGAAATGCATTTGGGGAAACTGACGTACATTTGCCAATATGCCTTTTACTCCATTTGAATTTCTCATTCTGGCCAACAGTGTTGACACAAAGCATCTAACCAGGTTTTTTCTTACTGTGTATTCAAAGAGTAGAGCTGTCGCAAAGCAATCGATAAATCCATACATCCCCCTATCTTCGGCCACCGTTTATGATTGATTTCCTTGGTGACGTTATTGATTCACCTGCACCTCTGTACCCATACCTTTTTCAAATTGCATGTGGATCAAATCATGCGTGGATCATTGTTAAGTCAAGCTGGACCTTCATAGGTCACTGACAAAGATATATGAAACAATATTCTTGCAAAGAACCCCTCATAAAAATCCATCACACCAAAGGGAGCAGGAAGATCCCCTTCAAGCTGTTAACAGCCTCCAATGTCAGCTGTGAACACATCACGCCGGAGACCCTTTTCTGAGACCTTCTTCTTTGTGTTATTTGGTGCTTTTCTTTATCCGCTGACATTAGCCGGGCTTTTGGGCGACAAAGGCGAAATTCATTGTGACGGCTCACTCTGGCAGATCTAAATGGATGATGTCTTAGTGTCAGCGGCTCAGTTAGTGCTTGTAATCCAATACAGCAGAGCTAAAACGTTATCTTTCTAAGTTGCTAGCAATGCTGTTAGAGAAGCTCATCTCTGACTAACATAAGCGATGGGATTGGACATTGCATGCACAAGATTTCCAGGTGCAACTGAGATCATCTTCAACAAACTATCGTCTACATTTCAAGCACACTATATAATATTTAGACCTGTATGAAGTCATGACAAAATTGCTAATATGAAAAAAATTATCACTTTTAATTTCCTGAATGGGAGGAGACTTGCACAGCTTTCAAAGTCAGTAACTCATAACCAGTGTGCAGACCATTTGATCAATTGGTCTTCCAAAACAACTCTCAAAGTTCTTCATTATTTGAATGTCAGAAAACCGGAGCTTTATTTATACATCACAGATGGTTGGGGGAATATGAAACAAGCCATGTCTTGCCATGAATTCTATGCAATATGGTCACACAGCTGTGGATCCGTGTTCCATTGTTGGGTAAATCCAAATGTAGCTGTCCAGTTGGCTGTGAGCAGCTAGCCTGCAGCATCATTATTTTAGCTGGAAAAATGCAGAAGAATGTTCGACGTAGATTATCTTGGAAGCCTGTTGAATTTTTAACAATGAAATCCAGTGTAATGCTGATTAAGGAGCAACGACATGCAACCCTGTGGTTTCTCATGTGACACCAGCTCCTGCCAGTTCACTGAACTCTACTCTATGCATGCAAAACACTGCTCTAATGGCTCACATGTCTTTAGTGTCATCACAAAAACAATGATATCCTTTTTTATGCACTATTATCAAAGTGGGTCTTTTTCAAATATAAACATCTTGTCTAAAAACTAAAACTCTAAACTCGACTGTTGATGGATTAAAATACTCTGACCTGTTTTGTCTGCTGTACTCTCAATTGTTTTTGCTCTATGTTCAATGTTATCTGCTAAATAAATAGTTATGAAAGTCCTTTTAAAGTGTTATTAGAATCTCTGACTGACCAGTGTTATAGAGAGAAATCAAGAGATAGTACAACCAAATCTAAAATGAGGCAGACTGCAGAGGGAAGAGGGGCAGGTCTCTCTCTAAGGCTCATTACTCCCCTCATAGCATGCCAAGTGCTGACCTAGCAGCATCCCAGCCCCCTCTCCTCCCACTGCCCTTCAGCCCCCCCTCCCTCCAGCAGGTGAGGTCGCATGCCACCAGGCACTCCCGCCGTCAGCCCGTTTGCTGTGTGACACCCATAAAGCAATGCATGATGGAAGTGCTCCAAGAGCTCTTAAAGCAGCCAATGGCTACTTTAACGGATGGATACCGTATTTAACTTAATTCATGCTCTGCTCGAGCCTTACAGGGAGGATTTGACCTCCCGTAGGTTAAATAATGGTCCCAGTGTAGATGGTTGGTCGGGGGGGCAAAAGGAGATAAATGCTCTGTGACATGCAGCTCACTGCAGCGTCCCCCAATGTGTGATTTGAGAGCAGTCTATTAGACACACGCTTTGCTTAAACACGGGCAGAGTTATTAGACGGGGCAGCGATGACTGCGAGCCGCGCACGAGGCGGCATCTGAAGAGACCAAACGGGGGGGGCAGAGCTCGACAGCCATTTATCAAAGCCAATCAGAGAAAGACGAAGGGATCCACTGAAGTAGAGATTTAACAGACACAGCTTGCATTACATCTTTCGGTTATTGGTGGGACCAAAAATGACCTTGAGCTCTGAAAGTAAAGACGAAGTTAAGGTTGGAAGAATGACTACCAGTTTCCCCCCATAACACACAGTTCATATTACCAGTGTTAAGGTAATAGCACTCACGTTATTTACAATAAATTGTGAAACAAGCCACTTCACATTAAAATAACTTGTATTATAGTTCCATCAGTGCGCTGTTTTGATTACAACGATTGCTTATCTATGGTACAACCAACCAAAAAAAAGCTTTTATACTTATTAATAACTGCCATTTTATGTTACAAAGTGTCCAGATTATAGCACTGCAAGACCTTTTGAACTATGAGAGAGAAGCGATTAAGTAACTGACCCATGAGCACACACTACACGTAATCTATCACTCTGCCCGTATCCATTCATGTGAAGAAAGTGAACGAGGGTCAGGAGGACTTCTTTGCTTGAGATGCAGGTTATCACAGAGATGTGAGGAGGGGTCAGGCTCAGTTTGGCCATGCTGTCTCTCTCCATCTTTCTCTCTGTGAACATCCTAACATCCGCCCCCATCTGCATATTCCCAGAGTGACAAAACTAGTTAGCCGAGTAATAAATCAAACCTTGGCTGCCCAATTTGGTTTCCTAATGTAATTAATGAGTGCTAAAAGCATTTAACTGGCCATAATTTGTGGATGCCACTTTGAAGTGACTATTTAAGGAAAACTTTGTGTGTGCAGGGAGGAAAATATTATGATGGCACTGGTGTCTTTGCAGGAAGTTGTACTCAATACCATGCAATGCCATCATAACCTTAATACTTATTTATACAGGTTTCCAATGACACATGTTTTTTGATGTTGATCCATCAACATGTGCCTGATCCACGTTGAGTAATAACACGAGATCTGATAAAGAATTATTGATAAGAGGCAAAAGGGCAAACATATTTTCCAATAAACCAAACAGTAGTTTAGTATTAGATTCTAATATTTAGACACTTATATAGATAGACAAATATGGTTTATGGATAAATAAATAAATAAATAGATTTTGATTTGATAATCCATAATCTATCCCAGATTAGATTCCCTGACATATGTATTAATTGCCCTACTTTAAAGTTGCCTTGAATAAATCATTATTGACACCTCCTCACCCTGCACTTCAGCCTATCAAACAGATTGACTCCCTCAGAACGGATCTATCAATTAAATCTCTCCTCCCAATCCCTGCAGTCACTTCCACACTTCCAGCCTTAATCCCTTCTTCACTTTCTCTCTGCAGCACACCGCTGAGAGGAGACAGGAGTGAGCGGAGGGAAGGAGAGATTGAGGAAGTGGAGAGGGGTGATTGCCGAAGAGCAGAGCTTGTCATGAGTGGATTTATGGCTGGGGAGACAGCGGCGGGAGGCGGGCGAATTGATGGGTGACACATAATCAGCCTCCTTATCGCAGCCCCGCAAAACTGGATTGCATCCAGAGGCTTGTGATCCGTCCGGATTTGGCTAATGTCTCCCACTCCTCTCCTGAGCCCGACAGCTCTCCGTTATCTGGGCCTGGCCCGGGCTTCCTCTCCTGACTGCACTCCCTCCACCCACCGCCTCCTCTAAGGCTGTCAGCATTTGAACATGTTGTCAGGTGAAGAGGCACCGCAGGGTTTGTTGACCAGGTCTCTCTGCCTCACTCAGTACTGTTTTACCCTCTCTCTCTCCCTCCCTCTTTCAACAAAGCTTCCCTAAATGCCACGCTAAAGATTCCACAAAATACATCTCCAAATGTCCTCCTTAAACCAGTTGTTTACAGCCTGTGTTGGCAGAAACAGAACCAAACCTCTGATGTGTCACTGCTGGGGAAAACAACTAACAGAGTCTCTGTAAACGGTTCATGTTTGCGTTTTCTAACCCAACATGCCAGTTTTTGTCAGGGATGTTTATTGTTTCGTGACTGGAGTTACAGAAGCAAAAGCTCAGGGAAGGAGTGAATCACAGCTTCCACAGTGGTTGGGTTCAAACATTCACAAAGTGGTTTGGGGGAGAAATGGAGCCCTGACATAATGCTCCGGTTCACTCACACAGGCTCTGCTCTGCTCTCACAAATCTCTCACAAAGCGAACAGCAAAATACTTTTATCCTGTAATCTGTCCTGGGGAGGACTTGCCGGAGCCCTGCAGAAAACAGGGCAATATTTACGAGGGTTTGCAAGAGCCCCGAGGAAGATTCATACATATATTACACTATTGTCACTAGTGCCATCTGGACTCTATTTCTCAACATTACCCTCATATTTCATAGCTTGTAAAGTTCATCACACTATTGCTCTGTTTAAATAGATATCACTCTGACCAAAGTACTTTAGATTCTTTCCTACAAACGAATAAACACAAATGCAGACCTTGAATGCAGTCAGAGAAAATAACTAAAGTACTTTTAAAAACCTGAACCCAAAGCTTTCTGGACTGCAGGTAGTAGAACTCTACTACCTTAGTATTTGAGGATGTTAGTAGTATTGCTGCTACTTGCAACGTTTTTTTCCGTCGTTGATGTGTTGATAAAATTAGCTGAAACTGCCAATTTCTATATTTTAACTTTGTGACAAAATGAAATGACCACATCAAATGGCACACTCTTTCTTTGCAAGCAGAAACAAGCTTAATTGCTTTTCTTCAGAGCTAACATGGATCTGTGCTGCCAGGCAGTGGAATGAAACATCTCCTCTGATAAAAACTGTACCAAGATCAGGATAGTTAGTGCTTCAAAATGCTTATTCAAGCAGCAGAGGATACAACACCTACAGTAATGTCCGCCATCACAGGACTACTGTGGAAAATATGTCAATCTAGATAATAGATGGAATTAAACATAAATACAATAAAACTTGTACTACGCCACATATATAAACCTGCCATATTCCCTACTGTACACTAAATGCCTTATGCACACCAGCTATAAAGCTTCATCACACACCAAATGTGACATCTATAAGCTTAATGTTCAATAAGCAATGTGACAGTACATTTGGAAATAATAAGCCTATTTAAAGGTGACCTATCATGCAAAATGCACTTTTGTACGTCTTTTATACATGAATATGTGTCCCCGGTGTTCCAGGGAACTCACCAAGTGTCAGAAAACACAACCCTCTCTATTTTCCTCCATACC
This sequence comes from Notothenia coriiceps, assembly GCF_000735185.1. Classification (NCBI taxonomy): domain Eukaryota; kingdom Metazoa; phylum Chordata; class Actinopteri; order Perciformes; family Nototheniidae; genus Notothenia; species Notothenia coriiceps. The sequence continues at coordinate 204,037 of NW_011367963.1, read as the reverse complement.
CAAATCTCTAAAAAAGGGGCTGCAACGGATCTGATACAGACTGATCCAGATTTGAATTCTTTCCTACGTCACAAAAGGGGTGCTACGGCTATTGGGCAATTCTCCACCTATCAGGAGAATGAGAGGTTGGGCCACGGCCGGCCATTGCTGCTCCAAAGCGCTGGAGACGCTGTAGTACATATGCCAGGCCTGTAAGTGGCGCTGTAGTCTGCCACAAAAGCAGCGAAGAAGACTTCCCTTGCATGGTTGCCATGGTTGCTCTCTGCTGTGGCTCTTTTTCTCCCTCCCCGAGGCAAGCGTTTGCGCCTCCTGCTTTAAAACAAATGAATAATCACTCTATATAATGGTATGTAAGGAATAATGTGCAGCGACGCGGTCATAGTTGTAGTTGTATTGATTTAAATTGACATGCATCCACTAAGAAAAATAGTCCGTTGTTACTGTTTGAACTAACGTAGCAACGGCAGGAACTGCTTCGATAGCGTTTTTGAGGAGCTTTTTGATTACAGATTTGAAAACATCGTTGCTTGCTTTAAAAGTAGCACAATTCATTATATCAAACCTTGGAAAGTATCTAGATATCCCTGCCCTAATGCCAAAGTAACTGCCAACTCCCCTCTCCTGCAGGGGGGCGTGGTCAGTTGCAGCTCACAGAATCAGCCCCTTGCAAAAACAGGGCTGGAAAGACCAAATAGAGCGAATTGAGGCATGGCTAAATGCAGGATCTGTTTGGTATTTTGAAAAAATATTTAAGCAATAGCTCACGACAGGCCGTGGTATATGCTCATTATATCACAGCTAAGGGGCGTGGTTCGGCCCGACGCGAAGCGGAGTGTGAACATTAATGTGAATACACTAAATCATTGATAAGAGCCATAGTGTGCTGGAGCAAATTCATCGAGGCAAATCACTAATGATATGCCTTAAGCTCTGACAAATATGAGGGGGAACTATGCCTTTCATTTTATGATATAGAGCCAACCTACATCGACTGCTGCTGTTATGGACCATAGAGAGAAACTGTATTCATTGAAGAAGTAAGAAAGGAACAGCAGAAAATAAATTCAAGACTCAACAAGAACCATGTCTGTGTTGTTATCTTAACTTATCTTACAGGATGTGTATTTAGAAAATTATGTAACTTTTTTTTTTTTTATTATGTAACTTTTGTAACATATGTAACATTAAGCTGTCTGTG